>NW_009694145.1:0-40205 GCF_000703405.1 Apaloderma vittatum
TTTGCCGCTTCCCCCCATTGTCTTCTCTATTTTATAAAAATCTTTAATGCGGGTGTTATTTCTTACCCTGCGCAGGCTGCCTGCCTCCAGTTTCACTTGGGAGCCCCAGATATTGGTGTAATGCAAACGGTTTAAAGTGCAAAAAGTACTATACGAAGCGGGAGTTGAATAGTTAAAATATATACACTAGGGGCTGTACTGGTTCATCCCATGTAGATCAGATTGTTTTAAAGAAAACCCATTCTGCTTAAAGTCACCAAGTTGCCACCAAAACCTTTTGTTGTGAGAAAAAGGACCAGGGATTAGAGGCTTCAGTAAGTCTGAAGGCAGCGATAGTAACATCAACTGGTCTGAATTTTGGGGACAGGGCTCTTACTCACTCCTGCAGAATTAATAGTTTTAAGTTACACTCTTGCCAATTAAACCTTATAGAGGTGTTGGGGCGTTGCTGGATGTTCTTGCTCAGTTAAAATGTTGAGTTGAGTTTACATCTGGTGTTAGCTCTAGACCCTTCATAGATGTTCACAAGAACTTTCGTGTTTCTGGACACCTGGAGCAGGTAAGATATATCTTTGCTTGCAAAGCCATTCTCTTTTGCTCTGATCTCACTGTCTCACCCTAGCTAAAACAGGGGAAAATCTTCAGTTAGTACTTGAAGGCGAATTTTTGAAAGGAACCCTGTTCATACATATGCAAGTGCTTGTACTTAGACAACCGTGACATCCTTGGATGTCTGAACCATCATACCTCTTGTGAACAAGGAGGTACCATCTGGTCCATCTGCATCTCAACAAAAAATATCTTTAATTAACATCGTGTGCAGTTTGGGGAAGGGGTGGTCTTACCATTGTCGAGGTTGAAGCAGATCCTAGCTTCTTCCAAGTAAGGGGTGTCACTCTTAGATCGGAGCCTCCTGATGGGTCTCCGGTCTATGTCATCCTCCGAAGATGCTGTCATCAGAGTCGGTACGGTGAGAAGAGTTGCCCGACGAGCTGGTCAGAACGAAAAAGTGCAGAGGAGAACAGCAGGAGAAAGGAGAAATGGAAAGGGGGAGAGGCAAAGGAAGAAAAAGGAGGAAAAAAAAAAAAGAGATAAGAGAAAGAAAAATCACTCAATGGAAAAGAGGATCTGTAGCAAGCAGTGGAAGAGGCTATTTGCTCTAAAGTCCCTGCCTCATGTGCTGCAGAATTTAAGGGCCGCACTGAATGATGCCAGGAAGAGAAAAGATTGCTGGGCTGCACATCCCAAAGACACAGGTTATAGCTCTGTTCCTGCCACAGATCACTTGTTCAAAGTTCCTCGTTTTGCCACTTAAACCACTCTCACATCTTCTCAATAGCTGCAGTCCCTCTTTTCCTAAATACTGTTTCTGAGGCTGGATGTCTGAATAATGGAAGTATTTAAGTGTTCGCTTAGTTTGCAGAAATCGGTGGAAGCCGTGCTTGGAACACGTGACGTGATGACTACAGCAGCTATTCTGAAACTCAGTTTCTTGTTGCCCTGATTTGGGCACTCAAAATTAACAGCTACTTTTTGCTCTAGATCACTTCATGTCTTAGTTATGAAGCAGGGAGAATCATTATTTTCTTTCAGTAGAGGCTTCGTGAAGATGTAAGTATTCATATGCTTTAGTGAAGCACCAATGAAAAGCCCATGAGGAAATTAAGATTTCTATCTTCCAAATGGAGTTTAAATGGCTTGGGGACATGCCTTCAAGGAGGAGAAAGCAAAATATTTAATACTGGCTCATTAAGTGAGCACTGCCCACTCCACGCACTGAGGAAGCAAATGGTAGGATAGTAGAAAATTACTGTGTCATCATGCAATTAGAAACCACACTATAATACATATGTATAAGGAGACTGAATTAATGTGGCAGAAGCAACCTTCATTCTGGCATTGCCTAAGTATTTAGCACTTGACCTTACGGCTTTGATAGCATCCCTTTAACGTAGGTGTTTTTTATATGAAACGTAATTATAAGCTGCTGTCAAACGCTTTGGGTGCCGAGCCTGTACATCACAAATGGCAAACAGGAGAGCCTCCGGATAAATATATCCACCTCAGTTCTCTCTCTGAGGAGATAAAGGTTATCACAAATGCTAGATGGAGTCTGGCTGGTGACTGAAGGAGTGAGCACCATGTACAAGGGACTTCTCAGTGTGTTTCTTTCGTCCCCACCTCATGTATAGCTGGAAAGAGAATTTCAGCTTGACAGCCTGTCCTTACCCTTAGCGTGAGACTGTTTTGTGTTGGAACTTGTAAGAGCCTAGGAGCCTAAATCCTGGGTGTTTCTTGCTGTTTGGGCGTCATCTGGCTGGGTGTCAGTCTTGGTCTCGGGGCTTTTGTAAGCCACCACTCTTCAAATAACTCATAATGATCTAGATTTTCCTGCTGGGACTGGAGAACATGACTGATAGTGACTAAGAGCATATTCCACAGCGTGGTAAACTGTGATTCTTTCTTTTAAAAGTTTATTTTTAGAGTTCCAAATAATGCCTGTCAATCAGAAGCCTTCAGATGCCTGAAACCTGACTTAGGTGTTAGGTATGATAGCACATAATTACTAGGAGTTAACAAAAGCTGTCATGCTCTATTTTTTAATTTGCAGCATTACAGAGTTTACTAAACAAGCAAATCTGCACTGCTGGAGGTAGTGGTTGTCTCTGGTCTAACTTGTTTTCTGGTTTTAAAGAGAGATCTTTCAAGATTTTGGCTCATTTCTCACATTTGAATTTGAAGTAAAAGCAAAGAGCAAGAGTTGAAATTGATTTAATGGGGTCAGCTTTAGATTAAGCTCAAGTAAACTCTGCGACTAGACTGTAAACTATTGCTCCCTTGGAATGGGGATGTACAGTAATGAAGATAAAAGAGAATGGAAAATCTCTGCCACGGAGAATTTTGTGTACTGCATTATCAAATTTAACGAAGATTTATCTGTGTATGAAGTCAGCACTGTAAAAATAATTTCGTAAAACAACCATGAGAAAAATTTGTCTTTTAAAACTGGCACGATCTAGCTGTGAAGTCAGTGGAAGGGCACTCATGCACTTCAGAGCTGACTGGATCACAGCACAGGAATCTATGTGGAAAAAACCCCACCACCACAAACCACCAAATTGCATATACATTTATGGTAAACAGAATAAGAATGGGCTTTTTCATATAATGGTTTAATGTAAATAAATAATGTTTACCTTTTGGGCCAAAATATTGGGACTTGACTTGTATTCATTTTGACTAGAAGGAGGTGGATGCTAGGAAATGTTTCCTGGAGTAATCATTGTATATTACTTTGACAACCATGATTATCTCCCCTTTCGTGTATATTACCAAAAGGAGTTTTCAAGAAGGACTGGAAATTTTAAGTAAACGTTGGCAAATTTTCAGAGGATGCTACTAAGCATTAAACCACTTTGCAATAAAAACCTAAGAGCAATTCTTACACAACTGCAAAGTAGAGCTGATCACATCCCGAGATTCATAAAGTGACGCTTAATATTCATGCATGCTCTGAATATACCTGTACGTGCTTTTTTCCTAACTGTAATCCATAACTCTCCTTATTACAAGAATGATTTACCATCTGTTATTCAGTAAACCTGTCATTTCCCCAGCATGACCACTGCAAGCATCACAGATAAGCCACCAGCATCTCTGGCTTCGGCTACTCTCTACAAACCAGCTCAGTCTCTGGGACACGATTTCTAGGGGACAGCTTTTCAGGAAAGTCGGAAAGCATCCTTTCAGAGGTCTTGGAGTAAAGGGATGACATTATGATAGACGTTAAGGGGCCAACTTATACTGCAAATGGATTTGAGAGCAGGGTCTGAAAACTCATTTTTAAAAAGCCACTCTAACAGCAAATTGGTCATTTTGGTTAAATTCTTAATTTATCTTTGCATTGATCCTCAGAGGGCTATGCCACTACTGGCACATTGTGAGAACATTTTGTCTGGTATTTGTTAGAGGGGGAGAAGGTAACTTATCAAGGAAAGAATACCTTAAAAATAGAAATGCCATAACATACGTAATGGCACCTTAGAACTGATTATATATAACCTCACATTTGTTGTCTCAAAGTATTGTATGTTACTGCAGTACAACACAAGTACGCCTTTGGGAGAAAGGAACGTGAAATACATAAGTGGTTATATTGCATGTTCAGAGGGATTTTGAACATTTAATTCCAATATATTTAGTTACATCTGTAGGTGGTCCAGTTTTTGAATGCTGTCTGAAATTACTGAAAACATGGGGGACGGTTTGCAAAGGATTTTTGATGGCTTCTGTTTTTTACACTAAAACACATTTCCACATATTTTGATTAAAATATTGGTACTAATTTTTCTTTGCCAAGAACTAGCTTTATGTTTTGAGGAGCTGCAATGTTGATGTGTTAAAGACATCCTTTTTTAGAGAAATTTTGGACATTTTTAATTGGGAAACTTTCAGGGGTGAGAAGCCACCCTCTGAAAAATTAGTCAGAGAAAACATGAAATATTCATCTAGATTCCTCCATCCACTTTTACCAATCAGCTTCTCTTAAAACATTTTTAAAATATCTCATTGGTAGCACAAATACCCTGGTCATTTTTTGGCTCAGTAGGGTCTTCATCAAGAAACCCTAATTGGCATAGCAGATTCTTACCTCGAAATGGCAAGAACTTTAGAGACCTGATGATTTTGGTCTTAGGACAAGCCAAGTGCTAAAAGGTTTCTGCCAGAGATGTCTAGACATAGATGCAATAGAAAGAGCGTGGTCCTTACACATAAAATCACAAGCGACTTAAGATAACATAGAGACAGCCATAGAGGGAGAGTATTGTGCATCAGAAATCTTTTTTGGAGGGGAATCTTATTTCTAAGTTTTTGAACAACATTGGAGAATACTTATGGAAATATTGTCATTGAATACCTATGGAAATATTTTAATTGCAGCGCTGCTCTGGCTTATTGAGGAGGATTCTTTCTACTTTTTTTTTCCTTAGCAATACATGTAAGCTCCTTATTCACTTCTCCTTCATGTTTCTATGGAAAGGGCTCACCATGGCACAACATGTAGATAACTCACACAGAAACGCAATTTTGGCTAAACGTAAGCTTTAAAAACATTAGTTCATTTTGATGCACCTAGACAAGCTATTCCATCCGTGCTAAAAATAAGAAAAAAAATTAGATTGTGACTATACTTCTTTAAAGGCAGACCAAGCAAATGGATGCTTACCAGGGAAAAATCAAAATCTTTTGGTCTGATTTAAGGGCACGTCACTTTTGCTTTGTTTTAATCGCAACTGATAAAGAACAACACTTGAAGAATTAGAGATGGGAAGTGGGGTTTGACTGGAAGAAGGAAAGAGTAGAACGTGCGTGCAAGCACTGGAGAGGATGTGATTTGTCATTTGTGAAGAGTGATTTATAGGCTTGTGTCTCCTGGATAAACACAGAAGCACATGCATACGGATTGCTCCGTGCCTCTAAAGCAAAGCTGTTGAGGTCTTTGTCACCGGTTTGATGGACATCAGTAATCCTAAAGAAAGTACTTAAGTACAGAATACTCAGATCCAGGCCTGAGGGTTGCAAACAATAGTACATGTGCAAAAGGATAGATCCATTTTTACCCCTGCGCTGGTTACGCTGGCTTGTGATATTTGGATAAACGAGCGCAAGGTGCCTAACTGGTATTTTTTGTGCGTTTTAGAGGAAACTTCCTTCCTCTGCCATTGCACCCAGAGGCACAGGCTTCAGAAGACAGACAAACCTGCTAAGTTATTACAAAATAGCACAGAAATTCTAAAGTTTTCTGTATTTAGGGGTATAGACAACTGGATCTTCAAGCATCCTAGTTTTATTCAGGTATGCTGCTGAGAATTAGAAGGTCCTTATTTCGTCTGACTTTAATTTGGCTGAGTGGGTATTGAAATAAATGAATGAAAAGTAGCTGGAGTTACTGCAACTCTTCGTGAGCTATTTTTATACAATTGGTGAGGCTAGGCTACCTGATTCTGCAAGCCAGAGATACCGATCATGGCCCTCAGTTGCCTATTCCTAAATTCTTAATAATGGGGATATGCCAGAATAGGAGTGGGAAAGGGAAAGAAAAAAAGTAGTTTAGAAAAAGATAAGGAAAAGGTGATGTTGATCGGTTACTTCCTGGAATTTAAAGGGAGGGAAATTACTTTAGAAATGCACATTTGCTGTTACTCATTCTTCCATTATTAATGCTATCAGTCTAAAAACTAATAACATCACAAATAAAAAAAAGACCTGCAAAATAACTGAACTTTAAAGATATATTAACATGTAGGATGGATTAATCATAAAATTTTGGTGGATGGAGCATCCTAATGTTACTATACACAAGGAACATCTGCAGTGGAATTATTCCGGATTAGGGGCTGGGGATACTGCAGCAACACGCTTTTGTGAAATACTGGACGTCATTTAATAGGCAAAAGCAGAAGGGAAGTAGCACGGAATAGCAAGCAATGATTGAAGTCAAATATCTAGAATGAATCAGCTCTGTATGAATTAATATAAATAAGCAAAAGTGAAGCACAGTGAAATAAATATATTGTGGAAGAAGAGTGTGAGAGGAAAACGTGGAATTAAATCCATACCTGGGAATATTTTATTAAACCTGGAAAACTGACCAAGAGGGATTTCCTGAAGTCTTTTGAGCAGTCATCCCCTATGTGTCTATATAGTCTTGTGCATCTGTTATCTCTTGGCCATATGTACTATATTTTTATTTCCATATTTTTTTTACTTTGCTTTTTTTTTTGTTCCTTACATCCACCGTGTAGATTGCAGGAGCACTGGAACCAGTAAAAGCTTACTTAATGTAAGTGAATCTGTAAATTATTTATAGATACAAAGGATAGTTTAAGATAAACCTTCAAGGGAGTTTTGTTAAGTTATTTAAATATGTGCAGCGTATCCTGCCAAATGGACTGGCAAGCGACCTCAAGGCATATAGGAGCATCTTGAAAATGCTCAATTAACGCAGTTAAAATTAAGCTTCGTGCCCTCTGCTGGTGTGAAAGGAGATAAGGCTGGAAGAAGTCAGAAGTCGCCCAAGAGTAGAACCCGGACTCTCAGCGGGGACATGCTCAAGGCAGGTTCTCTGACATGGCACAGCTCTTGGAGGGAGCAGCTTGAGAAGCTCTGACCAGCTTTGGAGCTGTTTGGGAAAGAGGCAAGAAGCCTCAACAGCTGCTTCCTCCCTTCCTTTTAAAGGCAGCTGCTTTTACGCTGAGGCCATTGCTCGCCTGCTGAGCGAGGTGCTGGCTGCCTGCATTCCTCGCTGATCCGCATCCAGACTGCTTGACCTCGTACCTGCCTCGTCACCGTGGTCTTGCCTGATGATCTGGACTTTTGGCTGAAGCTGGTGACCATCCCTGGACCTGCCCTGCTTGTGTGCTGCAGGGCTTTACCTGTCAGAGGTGAGGCTGCTGCCTCCGCCCATCTCGCTGGCTCTTGGCTCGGTTTCCCTTATGGAGCAGCAGAGGCAGGCACCAGCCTCCTCAGCTCTGCCAAATACGAGGTCTTTCTTTGCAAGCCCCAAAGCACAACTTCTTTCAAATAGAATTTCAAGATCAAAGCTGGTGTCTCTCCAAAGGACGCTACAGCCAAGATGGGTTCTGCACATTTACAGCTTTGGATTACAACTTCACCTGTTTTGGGGAAGTTACTCCCTTTCCTGAATTGGATCCTACCTTGCCTGTCAACATGCAGTTCTTCTATGCAAACAAATGCCATTACCACAGGCATCTTACAATCAAGTTAACTGTCTAGGCTTTTATAATTAGTAATAAGGCAAGATTTATATTATCCCAAGGAAGATATCTAAGATTAGGTGAACCCTGCTCTTAAAGTGCCAATTTCTTGCCAGTGATAAGTGCCAGGCTAGTCAGAAATCTTAGGAAGAAACATCTTCGCTGACGACACCTAAAGGATAAGTGAGCTGAATCCTATTCCAGGCTTCATTATGTAATTTCAGCCCTCATAGCTGAAAGCCATGGTAGATCTGCATTTAAAATACGTTTATATCCAAGAAGGACTCTTATCTTCCACATACTTCAAAGGAAAAAAGACTTTTTAGACAACTAAGGTCCAGCTCCGTGCTTAGATTCCAGATTCAGCCTTTCCTAAGTCAAGGGGCTGGATCCAGGGGATCTCAGTCCCTTCTTTCCTGCTTCCAATCTGCAGCTGCGTCAGCAGGCATTACGCACTTGGCAAGGACACCCCCCATCTCCTAGATCCCAACATACGGCCAACAGAAGAGACAGGGAGGGCTGCGGGGCTTAGGATATTTCTGGCTTGTATATGAAGACTGTAGCCAGCTGGCTTCATTTACCAAGTTTTCTAAATCTAGCTAATCCTACTGCCAGATCCAGCTTTAGTGACTTTTCCATCCCTGCCGCTTCACTTTCCTTGGAGGAAACAGAACAGCTGTTTGAGCAGGAGATGCAGCCCAAATGGCCAAACATCCTCTGTTCTGCGTTCAGCCCACGGGAGTGAGGTGATGGCTGCTTCTGCAGAAGGAGAGGATGGGAGAGGAGGCAGCTGGTAAGGTAGCACCTCTCTCCTCCTACCCTACGGCAGCAAAGGCAGCTCTGCGGCTTTCTGCAGGAGTAGGGACGAGGCGTGGGCGTTAGTGCAGGCAGCGAGGGAGAGACAACCAGGGAGTTGCTGGGGGTCAAAACCCTGTTCCAATCCATTGCCTGCAGTCCGAGCATCCTGCATTCAGCTACACGAGACTTGGGGTCAGGTGGGGTTTGGTATCATCTGCAAGCAATGCTGTCATAGCTCTTTGAGGTCCTACCCAACGTTTTGCAGCCCTGTTCCTTCCCTTCTTTTCCACCCACAAGGAGTGGGTACAGATGAGAATGAACGCTCTACAGCTGCCATTTGTAACACTGTCATATCATTAATGCGAAAACATTGGAAAGGAGGTGGTGGGTTTTTATTTCCTCTTGATCTGGAGGATCAAAGGATTAAAAAGCAGAAATCTTCAAATTTCTCAGAAAGACTAAGTGGGTCATAAACCCCCATTCTAAAGCCTGTAAACAGAGCATTTTGTAATGTAATAACTAATAATGTAACTCAAGTAATACATATAATGTGTTCTGATGTTTCTAATTAAATAGCAGAATACCGTAGCCTTCTTTCACTTAATTCTGTCATAATGGAGTTTTAATGCATATACACATGCTGTTTGATAGCACGATTTGCTAATAGCATCGTTATTATATTAGCATCAAATAGTTACTTGAGATCCCATTAGATAGATCTGGGGAGGATGCTTTCTTGCACACCTTTTATTCAGTTCCAAACTAGCTACTTGAGCTACGCTATTTATGGCAGATGGGTCCTTCACATTCAGCGTTTGGGGTTTTTTCCATTTTCTTCAGAAAGCTATAGCTAACACACTTTAACTGTTTCTCAGAAGGCAGATAAGGAAAGAAATGTTATTTTTGCCCTTGTTTGGAGAAATCGTGCCATTTTCTCATACAGAGATGCCTGTTCTGTGGAGGGCAGCCTTAAAAACTGGCACAAGGTAGAAGGACGACAGGAGTTATCAGAGCTGTACAGGCAGCATCAATGCCACCCCCCATAGGGTCGAGTTCCTTGTGTTCAGGGGATAAGATAGTTCAAAGAAAGAGGGTGGTACCAAAGAACTTTGGGGCTAAGGATGGTGCAAAAGGCTTTTGCTAAAGGAAACCTTGATGATGAAACACTTCCAGAGGTTTATCGGAGGTTCTCTCTGTCACCTCAGAGATGCTCAGTGCTAGCTCAGTGAAAGCCTCCTGAAATCTCTCTCTGCACAGACCACAATTCATTTCTCGCTCCTTTTGCTCGTGTCTGTCCGTCCTTCCCCTCCGGCACCACTCTTGTTGCCAGGGGGCTGCTGTGTTGCAGCATTTTTAAAACACAGAGGAGAAGCATTGTCGCTTCTGTGCCAGGGGAAGTTTCCTTGCTGGCACCCCACTTGCTGGCAAGCAGATGACCTCAAACACAGAGAGGTGAAGAGAAGTGGAGTTCAGGGAAAAGGTCTTGCAAAGCCTGTGATGTAAGAGAAGTGAAGGACAGGAGCTGGGGAAGATGCAGCAAAAGGAGCAAAAGAGGAATGCGAGAAGGAGAGGGAGTGTAAGCACAGCATGGCTCTTATATCGATGTACTGTTACCAGTAATGGAGCTAATTAGGATTTGGGAACCTCTGTACTATGCTGTGGTCATTGGCATCTTTCATACAGCGTTCACAAGCCGGGGCACAAACACTCCTACACACACACAAACACACACACCCACACACACCCCTTCCTCTGAGTCTCAGTGCTGGTTCCTACTTGTTTTGGCCAAGGGATGGAAGCCCACATGACAGATCTAAAGGTCAAAACCCCCTGCTGATGACTTTTGTATCAAGACGTACAGCTCTGCACGACCGATTTTTTTTTTTTTGCCTCAGTTTGCATTTAAAAGAAGCAATATGATTGCATTAAAACAGAGAATCAACCAGGTGATGAGGTTAAAATTTCAGTCATGCATCTAACTGACCAGCACAAGCATTTCTGGATGTGCTAACAATATAATTTCTCCAAATATGGGAAAGAAAAAATGAGGTTTTTTCCCTTGCCTTCTTGGAGATACTTACACTGAAGGTTGCCTGTGCAACCCTTATTAGTCACTTTGTGCACATTACTGTAATAGACGTTCGCTGCATGAATACATATCCTTCTTCCCTAGCGCCCTCTGTGCCTTGCAGTGCACCGGGATGCTACTGATAAATTGATCCCTGAATTTTAATAGATCCCTGAATTTTACTATCTGTGGAGTAGGAAGAGGGTTTTTCTCACAGGGACATCAAAGAACTTATTTTAATATTACTTCTGTAGCAATGCTCAGGTGCCCATTACATTTCAGAGATGGAGAAAAAGCCAGCAAGGTCCGTTACTGCCCTCAGCTGATTTCCCGCCCCCACCTCGATTTTAAAGCAATTAGCATTTGCTTCTGTTGTTCAGTGCAGAAGGCTGTGTTCTGACAAGAAAGGTTTTCTGGGACTTGTATACATGAAAAACGTGTCACGACAGTGGGGGCAGCAGCTAGGCAGTGCAGCATCACCTCAGCTGAGCCAAAGGTGGTCCTGACCCCCGTACATCCCGGGACCCCAGCATTTCCTGGGTGGATTAGTTCTTGCTCTGGGCGAATGGCCTCAGGAGGGAAGGCAGAACTCCATTGGCCGGACTTTAGATTTTATTAGCAACTGGTGAAAATAATGCTGGAAGAAAGCTGGGTTGTGTTTTGAGAAAACGGGCAGTATGTAAAATCAAAAAAGGCTGATGGAGGTACTTGAATCTTACAGTTCTCTTCAATTTATTATGGTGTTTGAAGTTTAAGGAAGGGAAAAAAAAAACAAACACAACAACCACCCTTCTCTCTGAAATGGCAAGTTTTCTCCAAAAATAGAGCTGGTGAGAAAAATGTGAACTGACTTTACCATAAATACCATCTATGTCGTGAACAAGTCTCAGCTACATTAAAGCACAGAAGCTGCGTTACGCTTTCCTTCTCTCACACTGCTGCTGCTTGGTGGGGGCCAGCACCCCAAGGGGAAGGACACAGACCAGCGAGAGCCTTGTGTTTGCCTGCAGTGTGCTCGACTGCCTCGGGGCTTTCCCAAAGCAGCCCCTGCTGCAGCACCAAATAACACCACGTTATGAACCCAACAGCATCAATAAGCAAGGAGGAAAGGGAGGGACACCACAGGCGAGCAGCAGGGCCATTGCTGTCCCCTCCGACTTGTCCGTTTGGGTTCTGCAACACCTGAGTCTGGATCTTGGCAGTTCTTTTTGCTCTTGCTGCACACTCAACAGCTCTCCTAGCTTTTCCTTATCTTCCGAGAGAGGAGGTCAACCCTATCATTTCATTTCTTGGGATCCCTGTTACAGCCCATGCATTTTGGAGACCTTTCCCTGTGGCCTCTGTACACTTCAGCAGGTCAGTCAGAAGAGCTGGTCCTCTACATCCTAACCACACAGTCAAAGCAGTGATTTTCTGAGTCAGTAGCAAAGTTTCTTACCTTGAGCTCCTTGACTGTAAAACAGTCTGTGAGCTGACTCGACATCCAGAAAGTAGTCCATTTTGAAGGAATTCTGTGGTTGTGTATGATACTCCGGTGTGGATGATCAGTCAGATTCCTGGGAAAGATTACAGAAACGTCAGACAGAAAAAAGCTGGTGAGTTTCTTTGCAGAAAGAATTGTGTAGGCATTCACTAAAGTACTTCATTTGGCATATTAGGGTCAAAGCATTTCCAAATCAGTATTCATAGAACTTCATAAGTATCCTATTTTAGGGTGTTTTGTTTAAATCCTTGTTTAAAGACATAGAAGTCCTGCTGCAGTATTAGGATTCCTAGTACCTTCTTAGTACAATCACCTTTATTCTAGCCACAGTCTCTATTTCTTACAGTACATGCTCAGATTTGCCTGCCTGTTACATTTGCTCTTAAAAAGAAGATCAGAAAAGCTTGGGGCAGGAATCTTATTTAGCCAGCCCCACAGCCAGCACCTCTGAGGACACAGGCTACGTTGAAGGCAGCATTTGTGCCACTTACACCAAAACACTGCACTGGAAAAGGAAGACACAATATTCTGGATATGTCATACCACCTAAACGACCAGAAGCCAACCTCGCCTTCCCCATGCCCTCTTACTGACCAAAAGTAGCAACAGAACATCCCGCCATCATTTTAAAAGCTCTGATAAGAATGATCATTAAGAAATGGTAGGCTACTACTAGCACTGCTTCTTAGTTAAGGTTTATATTTTTGGCATTCTTTCAAGCCTCAGATCTATCTAGATCCTGGATTACAACTGTTCACGATGTACCTGGGGTGGGGGTTTGCCTCTGCCGGGCACAGTTCCCGGGCTTATGCACGTTCTCATGACCCTTCAGTCCAGCCTTCTTGCTACCTTCTGCATTTTATTCCACTCTGGACAACTCACATCAAAAACATACAATCTGATTCTCTCCTCTACACCTGAGTTAACCGCGGCATATAATCATAAGCGTACAGTCAGCTCTGCACAACGTTTATTTTAAGACAGACAGACAAAAATACCTCTAGTCCTTTTCTGTGGAAACCTACCAGAAAGTTTTGAGGCAGGGAATCTGACCCTCGCTTCAAGCAATTCCATCAATTATGTTGGCAAAACTCAGGAAACCAGGGTTCCAAAGCTTTCCCTTTTTCCTTCGATTCGGTTTTCAGCCATCAGCACACAGTCCTTGCTAAAATTCGGAAGCCTTTCCTGATGAGAAAACTTTCAAAATCCCTCTGCAGTTCACTCTCCTGAACCACTCCCAAACCAGAAACGATACTTACTGCAGAGTATCCAGAGCTGCCTGGCAGTGGTGTAAGCTCCAGTAGTTTCAAGGAGGGTTTCTTTGATCTTACTAAATGTCCCCAGTGTAAGCAAACAATTTTGATTGTTTGATTGGAACTCTTGATGAATAATGCATAACGTCAACTGGACTTCCTTTATCAGATAAAAATGGCCAGGAGACGTTGTTACTTAGCAACAGGAGGTGACACTACGATCATCTCCCCCACTCCCCCTCACCCTTCGTACTGGAGAATTAAGCCCCTGGGTTTGATTTGATAAAAACTTCCCCAAGGAAAAAAAAAATATATTCGACAGCAAGTTTGCTTAAGATTCTGTTTCTTCACTCCGATCTTCCTTGTTGCATCTCATATTCTGAGATATTTTTCAAGTGTTTCATAATGATTAACCATAACATTGTGCTTTGTCTAATAATTTGCTTCCAGTAAGTAAAATACCTACTTTCTCTATGATTTACCACAGGGGTAATGAGACTGTTAAATGCTTTGCTATGAATAAAATGCAAACAACATCTCAGAAGAGATTAATTTCTTATCTGGTACTGCTTGCTGGACAAGGCAGACAGAAAAAGCAACACAGAAAATGTTCCCGAGATGCTATGAAATATACAGATTATCCAGAAACCTTTCCTGTTACAGAATTCCTACTTTAAGTAATGCATTCTTTCTTGAAGGAGCTCTAACATCTGATACAGGCATTCTCAAGGAATCATTGCATTTCTGCTTAAGATACAGCCTCTTACAAAATACAAAGCACAGCTTTTTACAGGAAATACACATTGATAAAAGAGCCAAGGCACAGCGAAAGATTTTGAAAATAAATAAATAAAAATTGGATGCAAGAGAAGAGTACTTACCAGTGTTACTGACCTCTTTCCATCCCACTGTCATGGAATGAGACTAAGCAAATGCAACCCAGCCTGCGAGCCAGAATGAGCAGCTTCTAATTTTCACTTCAACCTCGAAATCAAGAGTACTGAATAGAGAAAGGTGACGGATCGGCTGTTTTATATTATGATGAAATGAAAGCTCTTAGCACAGATCTGAGTAGTGCTGCTTTTTTTTATACTACATTAGCCTGCTAATTTGAGGAAAGTGAAAGGCTTTGTTTTACTGTCTTTTATCTGTTCTCTTTGCTACCCCCACAATTCAATTTGCATTTAAAATTATTCTTATGTCTCCACTGCACTCCAAGGTATGGAGCATTTTCTAATCACGATGAATGTTCAGTGGGGTTTTTGTGCAATGCCACTTTTATTCTGAGCCAGAAACATGGTGAGTAATTATAATTGCCAGCTATTTTCTAGAATGAAATACAGAGTGGTTGTCTGATGCAGCTTCTGATTTTTCTCCATTTAGCAGTACATTGCAACAAACTACTTAGTCAAAGCATCAGTAAAAACATAAATCAAATAGCACAGTGTCGTGGCATGATAGCTTAAACATGCATATCCACAGACCGTGAAAGCGGAATATGTTTCTTCTGAGATCTTTTCAATTCTGATTTGCCTTACCCGAGCTTGAAAGTGGGCTTGGGTGGTTAAAAAACTGAAACACAGCACAGTTATCTCTTGGTGGCTTCCAGTTTATCTGGTTGAGCGTTATTGGAGCTGCCACGTTGTTTGGAATCCTGATGAAGCCGAGCACTAGGAGCTAACAAGGGCCGTGCCATTAAGTTGCACAGGCATCCCACACCGGAAGGTCTTACCGTAGTTCCCCAAAGTCTGGTTTTTGGAAGCGGATCAGAACCTGAAGAAGGCAGTGATAAAGTGATCTTTTGACAAATTTAGACTCGGAAGTTCCGGCCAAGAGAAGCAGTCAGGCTTAATCTTCCCATAAATGCCCTCTGAAATCCATTGCCACCAACCGTGGCAAAACTTTGCATCAAGGAGCACAGGATCATTTTTGCTTCTAAGAGGAAACCCCAAAAGATAAATAAACCAGCAGAGCTGATTTGGGATAGAAAGTAAGGATCCCTGTGAGCAGATTACTCCATGGGTTTCCACTCCTAGGACTGCTTACACATTTCTTCGAAGTGCCCAGGCAGTGAAGAACCGTGAGCTAGGTGAACTCCAGGTAGGATCTGGCGTGGCTGTCCCTACACCGGCACCCTGCTAAATATGGTTGGATTGAGTAGGTGTCTCACAGGGTCACCTTTGTGGTGGATCTGGCTTATGCAAACTGTGTTCCCATTTTCAGAAGTGTGACATTTTTCATTCCTCAACACAAACTGAAGCAAAAAAAAAACCCCAAAAAACCAGCAAGAATGCTGCAAGCCGTCGCCTTTGTGTTTTGGAGAGTTGCTAGCACCTTCCTCTTTGCATCTTGGAGAGCTTGTATTTGCCATGATAGCTACTGGGCGAGAGGTCTCTCCAAGCTGTCCTCTGATAATTATTGGATCCATTACCTTACGGACAAGGGGCCAGTTGCCTGTTTAGCCCATCTGACTTTCTTCAACAGAAAATCAGAAAAAAGAAGAAAGGCTGGCAACACAGAGATGCAGAAGGAAAAATGGAAGACAGGAGAACACTGTAACTCACTTGGCTCCAAGAATCACATCTACTTGTTTGCAGGCAATATGGAATATCTTTTTTGTATTTTTTGTTTGGTTTTTTGTTTGTTTGTTTGTTTCTAGGGGCACTAGGTGTCCTAGAACGCTTAAAGAAAAATACAACCTCACACGCTGGAGAATGTTTCATAGCACCTGTCCTTTAGCCTTTGGGGTGTCCTTCAGATCGTCTTTGCCATCACCCTTTCAATCTGCATTGTCATCTTCCACTGTGACTGACAAGCGTAGCCACTGAATTCACCTGCAGCCCCTCTACTGACCAGTGCAAAATCTCAATACCTTCATATATCTCAAGGGGTTACAGTTCACTTTAAATTATAGTGCAGCTGCTAAGAGCTCTCTCTGACTAGGGACTACTTAGCAACAAGAAAGATAACGATGCCTTTATATTTATATACTTGAGCAGCATTCATCACATGAGGGAAATCCTTGCCTGCCTGGTTACAAATTTTTTAGGATGGTCTCAGATAAGGCCTGCAGTCCAGAGGAGTTCTGCCCTCGGAAAGGGAAATCCGTTGCCTCTGGTTCAGTTGAAAAGCCTCCAGGTCTAGAAGAACATTCAGGTGAAACAGCTCTGGTTTGAGTTAGGTGTGATCCCCAGAGCAGGCTTCACATACCTTTGAGGCTCGCTCTGAAAGTTTTGCACAGCTCTTGAGCTAATGCAGGGTGCACCGAGAGGTGTGCTCTGGTTTCGTTCCCTGCAAAGCACCTCAGGGGGCAGGATGAGGAAGGACAGCACCAGCCAGAACCAGAAACCGTACGTTCCAGATCTCTGAATGTACTTTATCAAGCTTTATCAAGGCCTGAAGCCAAACTCGCAAAACCTCTGCTGTTGACTAGATCTCTTAGCAGCACAGATCCCTGTTCAGGATAATGGGTGCAATGTTTTTTGTAACATAAACAGGTACCCACAGAGGACTAAACTGAAACTAACTCGCAGAGAGTTCAGACCATAAAACTAACCAACCTACCAACTTCTGCTAAAGAAATACTTGGGAAAAAACTGTCACACTTCAGAAAAACGTGAAGCCGGCGTTCCTCATAATGAGCTTAAGTAATCTACTGCATCACAGTTGACTTTTTCCTAAATTGAAAAAAAAAAAACAAAAAAAACCCCTCCAAACCACCAGCAAACCCTTCCAGAGGAAAGTAATTGAACACTTGGCATTTAAAAGGAGTGAGTAGCCTTCTGGTTTTCTAACAGTTGGATACGTGTAGGCATAGGGCTGAGGTTTTTTCCTACCCTGAACTCTCTACTGAGAACATAACTCTTACTGTAATGACTCAGAGTCTTGGAAAAAAAAGTCTGCTGCTGACAAACACTAATATTAACCTGAAAGAAAGTGGGAGAGAGAATGTAATGTGTGACTGAAGAAGTGTAGGCAAGGTGATTATTACAGAGAGTTGTTTCCTGAGGGATACATTCAGAATAAAGGAAGAATATAAAAGTTTAAGCCCCTAAGCTATGAAGAATAGGGTTTTTTTAAATTATAATTATCAGTCTTGTGCTTAGATATATTAAAAAAATGAGAGGATTGCCAGCAAAATTAGGACACAAATATGTTCTCTATTTCTTCTTTTTAACACAAGACAAACATTATGAGGCACACAACATACAATAAACCACAAAAATATTCAAATGAGCATTACAGATATTTTACACTGATAGAGACTAGCACTGACACTTTCAAAAGTTTCTGCAAATTTTGTACAACTCCCTCTTGGGGTCCTCTGGCTGAAATCACTTTGGAATTTTAAGAGAGTTGTCCAGAAGAAGAGGCACTCTCTGTGCAGAGGTGTTTATTTTTAATGCTTCTGCTGTAAAAATTACCAATATGCAAAAATAGAGAAAAAAGGGAGCATAAAGGTAGCCCTGGCTCCTGGAATCAGTGCAAGGTTTGGTTTGGGCTTTCATAGCATCAGGGTCACATTCTTGTTATTTAGCTCTAACTGCACGTAGTCCTACACTTGAGAAAAGGCAGCTCCCAGCATCCCACGTCATGAACAAGAAGTTCAAGAAGTTGCTAGCCAAGAACATCTTCAATGTGCTGTCATGGAGAACAAAGGTTACCTATCCTGCGTAGAAAAAAAGTCTATTCTAAGATGAGATATGGCAGTTTGATACGCCTTCATTTGAGGGAGGAGAGGTTGAAGTCATAATTATATGATAAACATATTAGAGAAGAGAGATTTTGGGAGAGCAGGTATGTTCAACTCTAATTCTTCCATCCTTATACAGGCAGAAATTCTTCAGCATTAACAGACCTTCGTCATCCTCCTCGATTATATGACCAGATTTATTATTTCATTTTTTTTTCTATAACAAACTATGCAGGAACAGAAGAGGAACTTTCCCTAATTTATTCCCATGGGTGACTTGGGGGAAGGAGAGAAACACCAAGCTGTGTGCAGCACGGGAAAGTGGACGACACTAGTAAAACCGATCTTTTGGGTAAGCCTTCCTCCATTGCCCTACCAGCACACAGCCTTGTGGAGGTAGAGGCATCCCCTTCAGCTTCCTACTCACTTTTCAAGGAGTTCTGACACAGGAACTTTAAAAGGATTCAAAGGGGCAGCTGGAAATGATGACAGACAACAAAATCATCCATCCTCTCTGCCTTCCTGGACCTGAGCAGTCACCAGAGCTTGAACTGTCCCTCACACAAAAAGCAGCACGACTCGCCAAAGGTGTAATAGGAAATGCCTTTAATTTGTGCTGGCACAGGTTCCAAGCACCTCAGTCTTCACCTTCATGGAAAGAAAAGGAAAACCAGCACAGAGAAACTGGGAACAAATGCACTTTTACAGTCTGCGGATGGCCTTTGATCAGTTGCCTCAGTAGCGGATCATGCCCAATCCTGGCTTCTGTTGGTCACTGGTTTGAATGGAATGAACAACTCTGAAGTAACTGAGCAGCTCAACATAAACACAGTAACGTGATTACATTTGATAAAAATCTAGGAACTGCATTCTGGTTAGAACAAAATCAAATTACTTCTTGCCAGCTGCCTTTATGTAAGGTGAAGACATAACTATGGAGTATTAATGAAGTTACAAGGTGTAGTCCTCAAATAACATGACAAGATTTAATATTCATAGGGAACTGTGCATACATAGATAAATAATGGATACGAATGCCAGGGTCTGAATAATTTACATAAAAATCGATTTCCTTTCCTGTTTCTATGCTGTGCGATCCTCCAGAAACTGCATCAACTTCTGACACAGCTTTCAAAAGTGCTTGGCCTATGGTTTTTACGATTAACTTCCTAAGCAAGACACATCAATGAGATCCCAGGAAAAACATCCACCTGTCTTGTGTTTCCTACCCTGTGCTGCTCTGGAGGAGGAGTCATGTCTTTTGCAGTGGGAATATTCACAGGACTTATAATGAAACTGGTCAATCCAATTGATAGAATCATCCAGATACCGTGAGCGTTCCTGGACCCCACTATTAGAGTTATTCCAAGGTTTACAGATACCTTTAACTTAGTTTGGACGCAGGTTTTTATGTGCGTTTCAAATATGAGTTTTTATGGTGCATTTCAAATACGTAAGTGTATGTAATTGTGCTTTCCATACTTTATTGAAGCATTCGGTCCTGCATAATGCAGCTCCATGCAACGTCAAAAACGACAAGCAAGAAAACAAGCCCGAAGAACCTAATCCTTTCTTAATCATAGTGAGACTGCAGAGCTGTCAAGTTACTTTGCCTGGTAGCAAAAGTATGACCTAAAAGAGAAATACATATTGCAGCTCCGAGTTCCATTAGCGTGATGAGGGCTACAGGAGTTCTCCTGTCTCCTCAGACATGCCTGTTTTCTGCCCATATCCTCCTCCTTTTTCACCGTGCACTGCAGGCTCAGGAGAGTACTTCAAACTCTTCATGTTCCTGATTTCAAAGAATTTCCGCTCGCCTTTGGGCAAAACCTCTTTGCACCTTCAGTAGGAATTTGTAGGACTAAGGCCAAGTTTGCATTCCACCAGGGAACGGCTAATGCAGATCCTCTCCTCCAGTTTCTTCAGCTTGACAGAAGATCAGGTCTTCCAAAAGAACACCAGACTGGAGGTGGTTTCTACAGGTCTGGTGTTTTATATGGGTTGCACTTCTTTTGATCCATCCCATTGAAAGGAAAATTTATTCTATTATCCAAATTTCACTAATTATTAGAGACACTATAGTCACATTACCGAGTTGTGTCCCCAGGAACTGACAGAACAGCAGGCAGAGGCAGGCTGCAAATAACTGCCCTGACAATGACATTTTGCAGTCCATGGGTGGTTTTCTCAAAATACCATTCAACGTTTGCTCAGTGCCCCCCAGGCTGATAAGTAATTTTAATAAAACGCTGGCTGAAGGGAAGTGAAGAAGAACAGCACTGTGGCACAGCCTAGAATTTAGATTTAAAAAAAAAAAAATAAGGAAAAACCTTCATTATACAAGTGCTTGTTTAAAAACTTGGAAATAAATCATTGGAAACTGTGGTTAGACTCTGCAAGTACAGTGCCTCAACTTAATTCCATACAGGGCAGACTCTTCTCTTATGGGCTGCCTTCAGAAACACTGGAAGTTACAACATTAAGCCCTCTGATTAACTCATTTGCATATCTCTTGGTAGTCATTTCTGGACCACTTCCATTCTTAGCTAGGAGAGCCAGCAAATGACCCCTGTGCGACATGCATAGCGGCCTCACAGAATTTTCAGAGACCTGAATGCGGGCAAACCGCAGGGCTGGCATCCTCCTCCTGGTCACGCCTGGCATGAATGATAGTTTGAACATCAGCTGGGTGCAGGCTTCACTCACATGCCGAGATACTCGCCTCTTAGCTTTTCGACGCGATCACGCGGGAGCTCATACCGTAGCTATAAAGCCAGGGCTCGTGCTCTGTTGATTTCCAACATTCAAGCCAAGCGGACAAGTAGAAAAGCCCCATCTGACAACCAGGTCTCAGCAGTTCGGTTGTAATTAAGGGTGTGCACAAGCAGTAATTGCAGGACATGATTTTCCCAGCATTACTGCTGCGGCAGATTTACAGATACTGCTCAGGGGGAGGGCGGCCAATAGCTCCCCCATTTCGCAACAAAAGGAAACTCAAAGCTCGGAGCAGCTGTGGAATTACATCCCCGAAGCCACCAAGATGCGCGTTTTGTAGAGGTCGTTGTCTCCACAGAGAGGTGAAGGTGATGCCTGGACTGCTAATGTAGCCCCACTGCGTTTCTTTGAGAAATATGACTTTAATATTTCCCTTTCCCCTATAAAAGACTCTCAGGGTGATAATAATAATAAAAAACCCTTCCCCCAATGTTTTCTTTTTAAACACATCAAGCATCAGAAAAGCTGTCATTTCAGACCAACTTCTGCCCATCCCTATGGCAACTAATGGAAGCATTTAATACTATATATACAAAATGTAATTTGCTCCCCCACCATCTCTAGTTATACTCTTCTTTTTATGCTAAAATTGCTCCGTGACGCCTACAATGTTTGGAAAATGCTTCTGAAGTGACATGCATCAGAGGTTCAACGTCACCGAACAAAAAAGCTCAAGTGACCAATTAAAAAAATACCGATTTTGAAAAAGCAGTTGACGAAATTAGCAAAGGCCAAAAATACTTTGTCTGAACGGTCGTATTTGTGGTCTTGGAATGCCCAGCATGAAAACTAAAAGTGTCTTCAGGAAAGAGGGGGAGAGGAAGAATGAGGCACTGATAATCAAACAGAAGTGACAGTATTTAATAAGTGACAGTATTTAACGTTTTTTCAGGCTGCAGTCAGCGGTCCCTGCCATAGAAGAAACTTTAAGAGCTTCGAAGCAGTCCCTGGAAATCCTTCCTCCCCCTAGCCCCTTATAGCTCTAGAAGCTACTGAAATTCAGCTTGAACTCAGACCTTTAAATCTTAGAATAAAATAATGAAAAAGTAATATGGGGTGTTTTTTTAAAATCTTTTCAGAGGAAGAGGCATATTCATTGATTACAATTCTGTGTTATAAAGCTTCTGTAACAGAGAACACACAGTTACTGTCTGGCTGTCCAGATCATCTGCCTTTTTGTCTAGGCCTGACATACTTTACCTATTCCTGCTTCAGAGTTGCGTACCATAAAAAAAAGCATTTTTAAATAGAAGCGTACTAGGAAAAAAATTTCTTTCTGTTACCTCCTTGGAACTAGTCAAACATGCACAAAAAACATCTCAGTTTTAAGAAGGCCAGATTTAAAGAAATCACATATAAAGACATTTTTGTAGTACATAGGCATGTAAATCCACGTGCTCTCCTGCAGGTCCACTGTTTGACCCCGTGCGAATAGCGCACGTTGGGAAACATTGACCTTTTTTAGTTACGCGAACTTTCAGTACAAGGCTGTAATTTTCCCCTTGATGCCTGAAGCCACTGAGCAAACTTGCAGGAAACAACTGTAAAAGCCTGAGGAGGTGAGGACTGGAACACCCAAACAGTACATGTCTAACAGGAGAGAGATGGAGCACGCTCTCCAGGAAGAGGATTATTGGAGAAGGAGAGAAAGTCCTTGAAGGCAGTGCTTAATGCAGAGTTGCAGTCTAAATGACAAACAACATAGTGGGATAGATCAATAAAAGGACAGCAAAGAACAACAACAGCAGCACAGATTCACAGAAATACAAGACAGGAGGGGACCTCGAGAAACTATCTAATCGCTGTGCACCGAGGCAAAATTAACCTCACCAAACTCATTCTTCACTGACGTTTCTCTACTCTGTGCTTTAAAACCTCCCTTGAAAGACAGCACAACCTCCCTGCTAAGCCTTCCTAGTCTTACAGTACACTTAGAATTATAATTTCTCTTCCTGAAAACTCCTAATTTCTCTGCTGCAAATTGAACTTTCCCCCCCTCCTTTTCCTCTAGCGCACATCATGAATAATTGAGCAAGTTAGTATAACTAGAACATCTCACGTAGAAATTATGCACTCACTTACTTTGACAGGAGACTTAGAGTCCTCTGTAGGTGATTAGAAAGCCACCATGGTATTGTGAACTGTGAGAACCTTTGAAGAACACAGTTGACTATTTTCTTCTTAAAGAGGAACGCATTTGAGATGCTCAAAATATTTGTCTAGCACCTCAAACACTCTGCTGTTCAAGCTCTGTCTGTCTTCCACAAAGGCGGTTTGTTGGTGTTTTTTTTTTCACTAAGTTTTGTCACCTCTGAAAAGGTGTTTAATTAATTTAATAATCCATTGGACTTCCCGATTGCCTGGGGAATTGTCACAGAGCCAGATATTGTCATTATTGGTTAGAAAAAAAGCCAGTTTGTTATTACTATGCCAATAAGATGCCCTTTCACATTCAAAACTTCTCTACTCTTACAAATCATACGTATTTCTGTAATAAATAAAATTCATGTCATCTAGTCCCAGACTCCTCACCCCATCTTCTCTCTCTAAATTCTCTGATTTGTTCTTTTAAGTTATATTCACCAACTGAAGTTGGATCTGGGGCAATGGCGAGTCTGAGATTGAGCAGTCGATTCCAAAGGAAAAAAGACAGGAGGGCTCCGAGATGACAGGTAACCAGTGGAAACATCATCTCCCTCTCCCCACAAAAAAAAAAAAAAAAAGAATTTATTCAAGAGTAACCATAGCAATGTATATTTAGATCAGGTTGGTTAATAAATACTCTAAGCAGAATAAAAGCGAAAACTTGGCAAGTGAAAAACTGACTGGCTGGAGCTCTCTCCTTGCAAGGGAACCAAGAGCCCCAACCCCAAGCGCCGCGGGTGCTGAGTCTTTGCTGCTGTTGGGGGAGTCAGAGGGGCTGGGGCAAAAACCGCTGCTTCTGGGGGGGACATTCCAGCCACACTTTGTTCCTCAGTTCATTGCAGCTCTGAATTTTTCCCGAGGCATTTAGCGAAGCACTGTGTAGCTCTGTTTTAAACAATCATCAGGAAATAAATAATTTACAATTTGTGCTTATTCCACTATGACTCTTCTTCATGATTTGACTTTCTGAAGCTCTAACACCTGTAGTCGTAGCTCAAAAGTCTCACCGTGGCAGGCAATGAAGAAATAATTGCTGCCTGAAAGAATTTGCTATCTAAATATTTTCTCACTGAGATCAGTAGCAACAGCTACTGGGAGAAGGACCTGCTTGCTCAGTGAAGGAAAGCAGAGATCAACAAAGAGAGTGTGAGGAAAGGACAGATTGTTACTATTAGTGTCCTGCCAGTGGTTTAACTCACAGGCACAATACGTGTCAGGAAGGGGTACCCACTCCGTATCTCTTCCCAAGACTTCCTTCTTTGCCCTGTTCTTCCAGGACTTTCTTTTTTTTT
This sequence comes from Apaloderma vittatum, assembly GCF_000703405.1. NCBI lineage: Eukaryota > Metazoa > Chordata > Aves > Trogoniformes > Trogonidae > Apaloderma > Apaloderma vittatum. Next base: position 24,286 of record NW_009694145.1, read on the forward strand.
TTTTGCATTTCATCCTTTCTACAAATTTTAAGTTTCTATTGCTCCTTCCCACAAAAAGACCCAACCACAGAAAAACAAAGAAAAACCAGAACCCAGACCATGCTCTGTCTGATCTGTGTTTTAGAAGTCACTAAAGAAGGCTATAAAATATTGGGGGGGATTCTGAAATATGGATTCAAGTAAATAATTGGCAAGGTGTGGCCCCTAGGAACTGAATAAGGTGGAAATACCAGCCGTGAAATAGATAAAGAAAGCAGGACTGTTCCCATCTGAAATAATAGTAGCATTATTTTTCTATAGGGAGTACATGCATATACAGAGATGCACACACATATTAAAAGAAGTATGTAAAACAGACTTAGGTGACAGGTTAGAACTGTTTCTCTTTTCTAAGCAGTTTGTTCACCTCCAGCGGATGTAGACCCCCTATGAAACGCTGAAATAGCTTCCCTGAAACATATGGACTTGTTGAAGTTGCAGAAGTGTGCTTTTTACTCAGCTAGCTTGGGAAAAAAAGTACTTTTTTCCCCTCTAGTCATTCTCTGGCAAAGTGCAGTATATCTAATTTTATTAAATTCCAAAACACACTGTACACCAAAGTACTTGTAGGTGTAAAGTAGAATGTCAGGGATGAGTCAAGGATTAATACCTAAATTACAGAGAAACGGGAATTAGAGTCTTAAATATCATGTTAAGAATTAGGAAGTATTTACCTAGCCTAAAGTACTCCTTGTATTGTAATAGGCAAATGCTGTTCCCTTTAGTTAAAGGGAATTCTGCAACAGCCCCAGGCTTGAGGATGGAGTGGCAGTTCCATGCGAGACTCGTACAAGCTTCAGCGTGACTTCTCTTGGTAGAGCACTCACTTAAGAATAAGGCAGTGCTTCAGTTGTTTCTACTTCCACTGCTCTGGGGAACAAGGATGAATTTAAGACTGTACCTACTTGACTAGATTATTTCCTTCAAATATATTGCTTTTCCCATGACTGCACTGTAAGGTTATCAGGCAAGAAGCTTTCTGCTTTTGCCAGACTGCCCCTCAAAAATCTTCGGTTGCCTCATTGTCCTGTTTTTCATCCATCCTTACAAAGCTTTCTTTTGGTTCCTTAAGAAAGAAAAAGAAAAAACACAAAAAAACCCACACACCCACAAAAAAAACCCCTCAGCTACCTTAGCAGTGGTCTTAAGAAACCAAAAACTTGTCAGTGCTTCCTGTTTTCTCATTGTCACCTTTTGCCTCATCTTTAATTGGCAGGATCTTTTTCTTCCCCCTGCCCCCGTATGCTTACAGCCCCATAACCATACCAAAGCTTTTAGATGATCTAATTATAAAAAAAGTGATAAAATAAATACAGCATAAAAGATTAGAGCTTTAATCAAGTTATTTTCTCTCTGTCATTAAGCACATTGTAAAGGTCCAAAGATTTATTTAAAAAAAACCAACACAGCTGAAGAGATAATAATGATACCTCTTGATTCTTAGGCTAACACATGCAAGTGATCCTAACAAAGCTTAGAAACAAGTTTCAGCTGCTTCTTGGAGCTTTACCAACTAACTTCTGGTTTAGTAATGGGTGCCCAGCAAGTTCAGTGCTGCTCAAACCACATGACTGAGTAACATACTTTGCACCGCTCATTAGCTGCTGAAAAATAGGATGCAAAAATAAAACTTTGGGAAGCAGACTTAAATAGACTTGTGAATTGGTTATAGAGAACCTTGCCAGAAAGTGATTTTATTTTTATTAGAAAGGAAAAGAGGTTCATCAGTGAAACAGTTCCAAAGACTAGACTTTTGGAAAACCAGCGTTTTTATCTACACTTATTCTTAGCAGAATCTATTAAATATCACTTCTTGACATTGGCCAGGTCAGACTCACTCGACTCCAAAGTCTCCATATCTTAGCATCTTCAACGAGTCTTAAGATGATTTTTGCACAGTACTTTACTGTTTAGTCCTCTACTTAGCAGAACAGAATTGCTAAAGAAGGCAACCAGAAATAACAGGTAAGTTATGTGAGTGGAGGCTGCGTTTTCCGTCCTGTGAGCTGATACCCCTCTTTATGCAGATCTTTTCAGCTAACAAGTATGTCGGCTGCATCAAGAATGCCAAGACTGGGTACAAAACTTGCTCTCTTCTCCACTGTATCATGTTGGTGCAACAGGTCCCTGCTAGATATCCCTGTTCCATGGGATTCCTCTTGGTAACACCAACAGACATATATATATATATATATATCGCCGAGTGGATTCCTTCAGACCCGTTATTAAAACAGCCCATGCCAAATGTTTGAAGCTTTCAGTAATTATTTCAATATTTGCCACATTATTGTTATGATAATGACTAAGAACATACTCAGTCACTGTGCTGTTTGGTAAACACCATTTTAAATTGAATGAATGTTGCTTTTTTTTTTTCTTTTCTTTTTTCCTCTTTTAAATAAGATGTCATAAAATATGCTTACAGTGTCTCTATTGCCAGTATTATTACAGCACAACTCTTCTGGTTCTCTCCCCTTCTTATTCTAAATTCTTACTTGATATTACTGGAGAGCATCAATATTTCTTGAAGGCTGATTAGCATGCGGCAACTTGATACACATGCTGGAAGGCAGAACTAAATGAAATTTCCAGCATACGACCTAGATTGTGCATTTCTCTGTGCATGCACAAAGACATCCTTGTTCGCGGAACTCCGTTACTTCTGTTGGTACTTCTTGTCAACATCTGCTCGCAGAAGTGGCTATTGGCACGCACTTATCTGCGAATCACCATGCAAATATATGCAACTGCAGAGAGAGAAGTCCCTGGAAGATTCGATCAAACCCGCTTACTTCTTGCAGACTTACAATTTTGAGGTGACTGGCGGGTCCGTTACCACAGCCCTTATGGAAGCTGGTTGTCTGCTTCTTCCACTGATAAAGCAGAACCTGATCTGAGTGCAAGCACCATTACAGTGAGCACAGCAGCAGGAGAAAGAACTGGGGTACCACATTCTGCAGGTGTCTGCCTCCGAGGTTTTGGTAGCAAGAGGTCAGCAGACACATGTTTTTTACTACACCCTCCTCCCCTTCACAACACACGCACCATAAAGCACGAGTTGCTTCCCTGCCTCTCATCTTTACCACGACTGCAGCAGCCTGAGTGAAGAGGGAAAGTCTACCATTTACTTTGAGAAATGGAGGGAGATGGCCTGAGTCAACTCCATGCCCTAAAATGCTACGTGACAGCTGCAGACCAAAGACCAGGCAATTCCTTAATCTCCATCTCTGCTTCACCTTTAAAATTTTGATTTTTTTTTCATTTAACATTCTCTGCATACTTCTAAGTAACCTTCTCCCCCTGTCTCAAAGCAAGTAAACAATTCTGTGACCCCCTCTCAATTTTAGGAATAAACATTACTCAAAGTAAAGGGCTGCTAGGACAGAGGCTAGCTTTTCCACGCTGGTGTTAAAAGCTTTAAACAACCTGTTTAGAGATGCTGTTTGATAATGAGTCAGCTGCGTCTGTGCCATGTATTGTACAATACGCACAAGTAATCTTGCCCTCCAGTCCTGCACTGTGAAATACCAGAGGGCTAAAGCACTAGCTTAAGCAAAGGCAGCCCCTCACTTAAAAAAATAAAAAAGAAGAAGAAAAAAAGCAGATTAAGCATGCGACAGATGCTTTGTGATAATTTATGAATAGTATAAGCTGACCTGGTTTTTACGGTGTTGATTGTACGATCACGTTGGTTTGATTTAATTAGAAGACACAGTTAAAGGCTGAAATGCTGGGTAAATAAGATGCAGGCTGATGTAGACCCTCGGGTCAGTCTGCGATTAAACCCGTTCTGAACTGTTGGAGAGCTTATTTCTGCACTCCAGCCAAGCTGCTAGAGTAATTCTGGTCAGTTTGGAGTCTAAAACAACTCCAGTGACTACGCAAAGGGTCCACAAGCAATGTGTTAAAAACCTAAGTAGATTGTTACAGAGGTTCAGCTGGTGAAAGCTGAAAGGAACACACATCACCCTGTCCCCAAAACATGTTGAACAAAAAAATAAATACATCTTCTGGTAAGATAAACTACCTAAAGTCAATTTTCCCCACATGCTTTCCTCTCTATTGCTCACACTGGTTTAAGACCTTTGCACGCTCAGGATTAATTGTAGGTGCCCACAGTTTAAGCTTGAGGGACTTGTGAGGCCTCACAGCCCGTGACTCTGGGGCCATGAAAATCGTACTGTTCTGCAGCAAGTCAAGACGCTAACCCTTATGTGCAGGCACCAGATGTGACTAGCTCTGGTTGCTAGAAATGGCAGCTTAAAGTTTTATGATTAAAATAATCTGCCCCCGCATAGGGAAACTTTGAATGCAGTTGTACAACGTGAAATAATTGACATTGAGTCGATTCCTTTGCTGTTGGTTTGTCACTGGAGAAGACTTCCCTATAGACCACCTGGGGAAACCACAGGGGCAAGGAGGGATGATTTGTGCTTCCTCTGGTTTCATCCTCTCCTTCCCACCGGGGAAACACTGTTCTACTGTAGCGTATCACCTGCGCACCCAGACACGGACCCGTTAGGACGTGATGAGGTTTAACATCTTCCACAACTGGGCTTCTGGGTGAAGCAGCCTGTGCACGGGGAAGGGGAGCAGACACGGGCAAAGAAAAAAATGAAAGACACGTCCAGGTAACTTCTATTTGGTGTGCAGCTGGGAGGCACGCTCAAGCCTCACAGAGCCAGAAGTGCGCCGGGGACTTCTGAGAAAGGCAGTGGAGGACATCACACAGCAAAGCTCCCAGCCAGTTCACGGGCATCAGGGTTTCCCCTGGGGACTTTTGCTGTTTCTGCTATCGCTTCTTCTAGCTGACCTCATCGCAAGATATTTTGCCTGCACAGCGATGTTCGTCTCTCGCAGTCAACAACCGTGTACCCCTTGTACCCATCAGAAATTCAACCTTCAGCTTTATCCAGGCTTCTGCGTTCATTGCTGCACTAGTGCGTGACAAATAGGTCTGTTGCAATATTTTCTTGCTCAGCCTGATATCTTATCGTTGAGACCAGCGAATCTGCCTGCTCCGCTCACTCATGAGTTACCGGCTTGGTGGGATTAACCTCTCTAAGCCAACAGATACCCTGACGTTTGAGGCAGCATGCAGGGCAGTAGCTTCTAGAGGTAAACTGTTGTTAACGTCTCCTGCAACACCCAGGTCACAGCTAGACAAGATTTTTGTCTGAAACATCCAGTGAGAAGAGTTTCATACAGAGTTACAGGCATATTTATTTTTCTCCAATTTGGATCAATTTTACAAAGGGGTTGTTCTTAGAAACAGCTGTTGTTGGTTTGGAGAGGGAGGCGGAGGGACACAATATACAAACCTGAAAAAGTAAGAACTTTGTACCCTGGCCTTTTTGATAGCGATGGATTTTGCTTTTCAAGCACAGAGCAATTTTTCCAATTGAAATTACTTTCAAAATGTATTTCAAAATTATTCAGAAAGCTCAAATTGAAGAGAGCACTCTGCTTCAGACCAATCAAGATGCTTCTTCACCACAAGTGATTCTTTTTGGTTCTCGATTCTGTGAATTTTTGTTTAAATATTCATCGGCTCAAGTCAAAATTACTTCTTTATTTTCTTACGACTGCCAGTGAATCATGAAACCCTTCTTCACATGCAGCTGTAATCCTGGACCCAATTTAAAAGAATACTTAAACTTAGTCTCAGAATTAATGGCTTGTTAAGTACCTGCACTGAGAAACTCTGAATGCCTGGTATGCTGACCTGCCAAGGTTAGCAAGGCCTCCCCAACCCTCCTTTCTCCTCTTCAGATTTTCTAAAGAGGATTTTTTTCTTCATTGCTCAAAGGAATAGATAATGACTGTTCTAGAAATTATGAGAAGATTCATACATTTTAAAGATGCTGTTCCTGACCTTTTGGTCGTCAGAGAGAGAACACAAAGCACCATCTGCAGAACGTCTGTGTTTGGAGATAACACAAGTTCTCTTGAGCACCTGAAGGGTTCCTCCCCTCCCATCTTCCCAAACAGGTATTACTTATCAATCTGAAGGCACAGAAGCAAGGGCTGAGTGAAAAAAACAACAGAAAGAAAATTAAAAGGGATACCATTCTTGCAGAAGGCACCTGACCAATGAAGTGACGATTATCCCCCCTTCTGTCTTACTCTATGCAAAGAGGTAAGCGATCAAATTCACACTGAAGTCCAGTTTTTTGTTCTTCTGTAGTTCAAACATGCTTTGCAACAGATTTAAGCTCCATTTGCCCATAGATATATTAAAAAAGAAACACATTTCAATTAAAGAAAAAGACTCATTTCAAGCTGCTTCTATTTTATACATACACATACGTTTCACACATTAGGGGAACAAGTACACAGAACCAACCGCAAGCGGTTAAGTTAAACTCCTAGCACCCTTCCTTTGTTCAGCTCCCACAACTTTCTGCTGCTGGTGGGTGTTAAGTCTTTTGAACTTCTTGAAAGCAACAAGGAGAAAAATGTAGATCGATGTGCTTAACCACGTAGGTTCCTGGGCTGCAGGCAGAACCAAAAAGGAGCAATACGCACACATCCAAGGACGTGCTGCTGAGCAGCTCCGGGGTTTCTGTTTATTTTGTATTTGTTTATCAGTTTCAATGGGATATGTGTATGCAGAGTGTCCGAGTGCTTCGGACGTCACTCAGTTTACTTTCCTCCTCAGCAGGAGGCAGAGAAGGAGCTTGAAATTTGCTTCCTGCGTTGAAAATTCAAGATGAGTTGGTGCAAGCAGAGGGATGCTGGGGACTTTGCCAGCCCCTTCACGCGAGGGGAACTGCCTCTCCATAAGAGGTGCCAGTTCTATTCCTCATACCCATCCTACCTTCCACACGCCACAAAACACAAGTCTCTTTTTAACTTATCCTGAGGCCGTACCTTGTACAGAGAGTGAAACGCTGATCTTAATGCCTTCTAACAATATTGACAGACACAGTCGTAATGAAATATTTCCAAGCTATTGCATGGCCAGAAAAAGAAAAGAAACTACCGTTGCTATGGCTGTGGCATAGAAGTTTTTTAATATCATAGATAGGTAAAGGAAAAGAAAGGAAATTTGAGGGAAAGGGGTAGGGAACTCTACAGAGGCCAAAGGCAAGAATTTGGAAGTAGGAAGGGCTAAGAGGAGGCAATAGAGAAACAGACTGCTACCCAGCAAGGTAGAACAGAGATTTAACCCACATATACAACCATTTGTAGGCTCGCTTCCAGATGTAGAAATAAAATAAACACTTACCTACCTCATTAAATCAGCTTCAAGACACACGCAAGGAATTCTGCTCTTGCTTGATCAGAAAAAAAAAAAAAAAGCACATGAGAAAGCTCTCTCACATGTTTGCCTAAACCACAATCAAGTTGCTAAACTAACAGAAGAGGTGAAATCTTCAGGAGCTCTACCCATCCTCGCTCCTGTAACAGACTAGCTAAGGGGAAGCTGCTCTGACCAGGTGGAGACCATTTATTTCTCTTTCCCATGGAGAATCAAGTGGGGCTCTGCCCACACCTGGGTGGCCTCCTTCAGGCTGGGCTCACCGTGCTCCATGGTAGCCGAGAGCCTCTCAAAGGTTAGAGCTTAGCCCAGCTAAAGGCAAAAGGCAAACCAACACGTGCTGGACCCACACTAAACATCTTCCCACTGCATCCCAAGGATGCACATTTGGTTTACTCGGGAAGGGAAGGGAAAGGAAGGGAAGGGAAGGGAGGTTTGGCCCTGTACCACTCCCTGGGGAAAGGCTGCTCTGCCAGCCTGCCTGTGACTCACTGTTGTGACACTCGGTGTTAAAGCTTAGGTAGTTTGGAGAACAGTGAAACAGAGGTGTTTAAAGACCCTGTAATTTCACCTGTGCCTTTGGTTTTAAATAACTGTGCTAATTCAAAAAGCTTTGTCGTTATTTACCACATCAGCCCCTTGAAATACTGAGCATCACTCCAACTCATCGTAACCCTCCTTTTATAGTGGATTTAAGCTATTACGGTCTATCACATAAATCCTTCTTAGTTTGTGGATTACTGACCTGATCGGCCCAAAGGGCTCCATCTGTCCCTTTAAATGGGCACAAATGCTGTGAGTGTTTATTGCTTTCAATCCTATTATTTGTAAAGTGCTTTCTTCCTCTGTCTCTGTGTACATACGCGCAGTATTCTGGGACAATTTGTTGCCAAGTTCTTGTCTAAACTCTTAATTATAGGGCTTTCAAGGGCAAACTGCCCAAATACAGTAGCATAAGTGTACTGCTTGGGAAATGAAGCTGTTAGCTTAGAGCCAGCCCTTAGGAATGATGTAAAAGTTGATAAACTGGAGAAGCACTTGAAAGTGGAAAGGGGCTCTCTTCTGAAACGTTCATATGGATCTAGTCTTACTTAATGAAGCTTTTATAGCTGTAGAGAAAGTTACTCTCAGATATCAAATCCAAGTGGTTCATATGAATGAGCTAAATTGATGCTCTGAAGGACATTGGTTGAAGTGAAAACTGGAACAAAATAGATTATTGCCTATTGATGTGGCAGGGGTCAGGATGAGAGTATGCAGAGAAAACAGTCATGTTTCATCAGTCAGTATTTGTCAGTCAAATAATTTGTGAAGACTAAGTTAATCATGACATGCTGAGTCAAATAATTTCTAATGGAAGGATCAAAGTGCTATAAAAAGGTTCCCTGTGCAAGGAAACCTCCTGTGCCACGGGTAGTCTATGCACAGACTTATTACTGCAGGGCAATGTACTGAAAAGGCTGGAGAATAAATACAAAGACAGAAGTCTGCAAAATTTGGCTGCCACCTCGGCCTGATGGGTTTCGTTACTGCGGTTTTGTCCTCTTCCCATGAGTGAGGTGCTCCACTTGCCACCAGCGGTCCAGGACACGCAGAACGTGGGGATGTCACCTCCCGGTATGCAGAAGGCTTTGCCTCTGGCACAGCTGCCTTCTGTTGGTAACAAGAATTAGTGTAAAAGAGACATTTTAGCAAGTCAGTCCTGAATACTGTTGAAAAATCTCGCAGAGACTAAAAGAATAGCTCTCAGGTTTCCACATGCTTTCTCAGTTCAAGGCTCCCTCTCCTCGTGTGTGTTGAGTTTGGCTGCCAGTGCCAAGTCAGGCAGCTCCTGGGGTGGCTAAAATGTGCATCTTGTCTCTGTGAGCAGCCCTAATGATCATAGAATCATCGAACGGCCTAGGCTGGAAGGGACCTTAGAGATCATTTTAATCCATCCTCCCTGTTGCCAGGGATGCCACCTCTCAACTAGATCAGGCAACACATGGGGACCAAACCTACAGAAGCCAAATCTGACCCTTTTTCTCCAAATAACTCTGTTCTTTCTATTTACTTATTTTTTAAATAAGACTACACAAGTAGACTCAGCATGACTGAACAGATCTTGCTTTTTAAGTAGTGAAGGCTAGCACACTGTGCTGAAATCACAGTGAGTATCAAATCCTGGCAAACTGATGCTGTCTCCAGGTGCAGAGAAGAAATGGCTCAGAGGAGCACAGGTTCTCTAGTAAATATCTAGAGTGATCCTAAATGGTTCCAAAGGAGGAAGGAGGAAAGTGGCCGAGTTCCTGAGGACCTTATTGTGTCGCCCTCTGCTCCCTGAGGAGATGTGGCTGCGTATGAGCTCTGTGCACATAAAGAGCACAGTCTGCAGACAGCATCCTTCTCCTTCTAGCTCTGCTGTAAATGCTGAGAGTGACCAAGCTCTTGTTCGCCTCTTAGACACCAGAAAACCTTTGTGGCAGAAGCGTCAGAAAGCTTTATGTTCGTGCAGCACCTACAGGACAGCTCATCAGAAGAGGTCCCTGCGTGGTTCCCTAATAAAAATAATGAGTGAATAATCATTGGCAATATACATGCAAATAGGCTTTCCAAAGCACGGAGCCACAAGACCAAGTTCATCAATCAAGGGCGCCGAAGCAATTGCAAGTACACCCCAGACACCGAGTCCTCCGAGAAAGCGTGAAATCAGCCTAGCAGCCTGTGAAATGTATATATCCAGCACATCTAGGTCCATACAAACATCCAGCCTCTCGCTGTGGGGGCACGAAGCTATATGGATTAAAAGGGCTGTTTTCAGGACTGAAATAGTCACTCCGCCGTGAGACGCCAAGGCGAGGCTGACCATTACTTTATCTGTGCTGAACGACACGTGTAAGCAAATTGCACCTGATTGTGACAAAATACCGTCAACATGACAGTCCCCTGTCACGGGTTGGGGGCATTTGGCACGCTGCGCTGCCGAGCCGGGTGTTTGTTCCTTTGCTTTGACTCACGCTCTTGCTTCAGTAAAGCCTTGTTGTACTGTTGTGGCGTAAAGCATTTGCTGATTTATGCCAGAGGATTGAACTCCAGTAGCCAGAGGCTCAGCTTCCTTCCTTACTGCAGGGGCTGTTCCCTGCCAGAAGCATTTTCCATTCCTTAGGGAGAGGAATGAACCCAGCCAGCGATATCCCCAGAGAGAGGGATGTACGCACTGCTCCAATGGAAGGCAGGTGGAAATGCCTCTTCGGGGGAGAGGAAGATCAGTTTGTCCTGAGAACTTGCTTATAAAACAAAAGGAGAATCCCTAATCGGATTAAATGGTTTCAACTTTTAGTTACTTGCTTTGCAAAGCAATTCTAGCTGGTTATCCTGCGTTAGGATACAGCTAAATGAACAGGCAACACAACTGCAGATGGAATCTAATACTGGCAAACACAAGGCAGTTCACAGGGAAAGTCACGTGAATGAGTAAACAGTGCTAACAGTGTTAAAGCTCCATATTCGCAATTTTCATTACAGGTGTAACTACCGCCCACAAAAAAAAAACCCAAAACAAACCCGCCTTTATAAGTCTGCTGTACATTCTTAGCAACCGACCCTGCGGAAGGAAGGCAGTCCTGAATATCTCCTGAGACTTTGCGAGTATTTGCAGACACATAAATCCATCTACCTGATGAAGCCACCAGAAGAACACAGGGACTAATAAGTACAACTTCAGTCTGGGTTTTTCCTGTCTCTCAGCAGAAATTCGGTTTAGATGCAAAACCTGGTTGTAGTGCCATCTCAGTGTCCTGTGCTTCTGGCAGTCCGTCTCAAGGGGCAGGACAGATAACCCCAGCACCCATGTGTGTCAGCTCTGTGGCAGAAGCACGTGTGGCAAGGTTTAAGTGCGACAGAGCGCAGCATTTAAGGCCTTAAAACTTTCGGAGGGTCGAAGGATGCAAAGAGGATGCCGTGGAGCAAATCCCTGTTGCCTGCCTTGTAGGAAGGAGCACCCCAGGGACACCAGGCTGAGGGCGTACAGACCCCTCACACCCTGCATCGTTGCTTTTGAGGTCCAGCCACTGGAGATTTGGATGGAAATAACGGGAAGGTTGAAAAGCAAAGCGAGGCAGTAAGTAATTTTCATGCAGCGATGCTGCTGCCTCTCCAACAAGGCAATGAGCCCTCTAGAGGCAGCTGCAACACAAGTGAGCCATGGAGGGACAGCCCAGCCTGATGTCCCAAGCCTTTGCACCCTCGCTGAGACCCCGCTCCTTCTCCAACAGGTTTTCCCTGCATCCTCATCCCCTGATATCCACCCCCAGTCCCACGTTAGCCAGTGGGCTGGAGATGTCCCAGGGGAAGCGGGGTGCAACTGGGCATAGAGATGAGCCGCTTAAAAAAATGGTTTGCCAACTGCCTGCTAGTCCATTTTGTACAGACCACTGGGCAGCCCTCATCCTCCCAAGCATTTCATAGAATCATAGAACCACAGAATGGCCTAGGTTGGAAGGGACCGTAGAGATTGTTTAATCCAACCTCCCTGTCATGTGGAGAACAGCTCGTCTCAGCTACCCAACAATTCTTTCATGGTCAAACTGTCGGCGAGATGAAACTCATCGTGGTTAATCTCGGCAAGAGTGATTAAGTGCAGCCCCCATAACCTCCCTGCCCAAGGGAATGGCCGGGGGGTCACCCCCACCTCAACATTTCCCCCAAGGCAGCAAAGAGGGAGGTAGGAGCGACGCAAAACTACTGGGGAGCAGCGCAGGATGGCAAGCGGGCTGCGGAACAAGTTCATGTGTAAAAGGAGATTCATTTCTCACTGCTCGTGGCTTAATTAAACCCAGAGCCCTGCCCTTTCTATCCTGGGAAAGCAGTGGGCACTGCGGGTGTGTTGCGATTTCTGCAGGGGGTTATTCAGTTGTGTCTCGGTCGTGAGGGTTCGGCTCGGTCAGGAAAAGTGCCTCACAACTTTTTTCTGCTTTGTTTGAAAGCTCTGGGTGATTCCACGATTTCCCTGCAAGGACAACCTTTCCTTTTACTCCATTTCCTCACAGAAAACACCGTGTTAAGCTCAGCGGCAAAGGGCTTTGCACTTTAAGCCCCTCACAATAATGTTGTGCTATTAATTGCTGAATGCTCCAGTGGTCTGCAGGATAAAATAGCAAAATGTCTCCAGCGGTTTCTCTGCTCAAATAGCTAAGTCTAGCACTAACATTTAATATGTCCTTACTTTTTTCCACTAGATCTTAAACACCTATTAAAATTCCATACTTTGATTAAGAGACAGTGACAACTTGAAACATGTAGCTAATTTCTCTGCACCACTGACAGGTTCACCCATCCATCTCAAAGAAAGAAAAATTAAAAAGAATTAAAAAAACCCTACAGCATTACACAGAATTTAAAAAGAAACCCGCTTTATAGGAGTCTGTCACAGGATACTTGTGGGATGATATGGAAAATGGTGTATATAAATCTTTTCACTTTAATTTATTGTGCACATTATTTTTAAAGGTGTGATGGCTGATTTGATTCAAGTAAGAGTATGTGTTAGTTAGCCCTCACCTGGCTGCTTTCAGAGAGTAATCAGGGAAATGTTCTTGATTTTTTTTTTTTTCTTGCCAAATGGAGGCAAGTATTAGATGCGTATGTTCCCAAAAAGAATGCAACCATATCCTTCATTTAATCTCTTTATTAATATTTGTTTATCGATAAACCGATCAGACTTTTGGAATCAGCATTTTTAGGTGAGCTAAGGCTACAGCTTGATGCTTGGGCTGATATGTTGGCAAGGCAGGGGAGGGACTTTTATTCTTGGAAGTCTGTGACAGAATTGATGTGAAGCCTAAAAAAGATATGTTGCTTTTATCAAGATGTTGATGCTGTGTAAGCAACTGTCCACACATTTCATCTGCTTGTTATGTTGTTGAGCTACAAACCCCCACTGCTGCAAGCGGTAGTAACAGCACTCCCTAGCATCAGATCCCTAAATGCTTGTAGCGCAGCCTGAACTGGAAAACATCTAACCCGCTGGTTTTTCAGTTTGATTTTAAACTTTCAGCCGAGAAAAACCCTGGTTTCCTGCATGCATTTGTCAGAGGTAGAAAGCTCCAATTAAGTTAATGCCGTCCTAAAGGAACCACTCGGGTTTCACTGGTTTGAACTTCATGAGGATCATCTTGGTCCATTTCTCCAGCCCACTCTCCAGCGTATCGACTGCTTCCCTGTTCTGACAGCATCTGGAAACTCTCAGAGAGCACACGTTTTCGCCTCGTCCAGTCCTTTAGTAAAGACTAAAGTATACACTTAGTTACGCTGAACAGGTCAGATGAGTTTCCACCCAGCTTCTTATCCCCACATTCAGTCCACCTCTCACTAATCCATTGGCAAACTCCATTTCCAGAAGAAGGTATGGAATAAGTTGGGACTTAAACCGTTCAAATTCTGAACAATCGGCTTGAGCAATAGGTAAATACATAAATTGTGGTGGCAACTTACGTCAAAATCCCATTTTGTGAAACTGCTGCTGGTTTGCCCAGAGGTCTGCAAATAATCAGTGGAAAAATCAAGGATGTTGGGAGATGGAGAGCACCTCCTATAGGCTGGCTGTTGGAAAGAAACTTACAGAATATCTATGTCTAAGGCTTGATCTAATAATTTTAAAAACATTAAGTTCATTCAAAAGATAACGAGGCCGTGAGCTAATCCCTGGATGTCAAGCTATCACTATTATTTGAGATATACCTGTCAAATATGTATAAACTGCATTGTTATTGTCTTCAGTAACCATTTGTAGATAATTCCCTACAGTGTATGTACATTATTTCTTAATTCTTGGAAACATATGTTGGTTTTGCTCTCATTTGCTATGTAGCAATTAGTTTAGCTGTTCCTAAGGGTAGCTGCTGTAATTGTCTCTCAGTGGTAAGCTGGGAGCAAGGATGACCGTGGAAATCAAATGAGAATAAAGGAAAGTTATAAAAATTACAAAACCAACAAGAAAGGTTCCTCAAAACTCATTTCTTCAGAATTATTTTTAACTCCCTTGGATGCTACTCTTGCTGATGCCTTTGTACTATATATAGAAGTAACGCTTTCAGAAAAGGGACTCGTGATTTTAGACAACACTATTCCGGGTGCTCAAACTGAGACATTTCACTGAAGGCTGGACACCAAGAGGTGATACTTACTGCTCTCCGACAACTATTTGCGCTCCCAGATTCCACAGACATTTTGAAAACAGTGGTTGCCTGTTGCTTCTGGGTCACGGAGTCCCAGCTATTGAGATCATCTCCACGCATCAAGCACCTGCAGTGGTGCTCAGTGTTCAGTAAGAACACATCTGACTCTTCTCTTTGGCCAAAGGGTGGCCAAACGCTGAAGAAGCCAGGCTGAAAACTTCAGAGAGAGTTAAGGTGATTTAAATGGGCATCAGGATCCTGCATTTGGGGGCTTGGGCTCTTTGCGATAGGACTAGTCCCAAGTCACCTGGGATTTAGGATCCAAGGGAGCACCACAGGCAGCATCTGTTGCCCAGCGCGGTCGCATCTGAGTGAAACTGGTTGGGAAGTCTGCAGCAGGCTAAGACACTTGGGAAGAACTGGAAATGCTATAAAATCTGAACATAAAAAAGCAAGGAGCCTGAAATTAGTCAGGCAGACCTTTTCAGGTTTCAAAGACACAGCCCAACTTTGCCGGCAGTGTTGGATTCCACACACCCCTCGGCTCTTTAAACTAGATGCACAGATACACGTTAGTTTTCTGCAGTGAAAAAGACAGGGCAATAGCAGACCCAGAACCTAAATATAGCTGCTTCTACACTTAGTTACTATGTAATGCAGCTTCGTGATGGTTGCCAGAGAAACCCATTTATGCCGTTGAATAAGGTTGTGCCGTCCCTGCTTTATCCTCTCCCACATAATGAACTTTTTGAAAAAGAGAAGGTTTAGTTCAGAATTGAACCATGGGGAACGCGCTGCACATGGAGGCAGCAGGCGTTTGGATGTCAGCTGAGCACGTGTACTTTTCTGTCGTGGGGCACGGTGGAATAGCTCAGGGTACCTCGCTATAGCGCTAGAGAACGGCAGCATTGCTTGCTTTGTCCGAGATCTTCAGTCTCAGGCGTGGTGGCTGAGGTGATGTTGGATTCCTTCACAACTGTGTAGCTTTTCATAGTCATAGGTTCTGCCCTGCCAAGGACTAGAAGCAGACAAGCCAATGAACCACGAGAACTGAAAGCACTGCCTATGGCCTTGGGCTGTCCCTCCTTCTAGGAGCTGCATCCTAGAAGCATGGTAGATCAAGTCAATAGGTCAGGACAGTGATGTCTGTATTAAACAGTGGGACCTGTGCATTAAGATTCAATAAGGCTTCCAAGGGAAGTGGACTAGAGCTGGCCCATGGACCGGCAGCCTGGGAGGCAGGCAACTCTGGTAGGGCTACAAAACCATGAGCCATGCAGGGCAGATATTTAGGGGTTCAGCCTCCTCTGGTATGAGAAGCAGGGTCGAAGAATAATTCTGGTTTTCAGATCCCAGCTAGGTCTCCTCCTCTCTCTACCACATCTTGTCTGAAGGAGTGTAGCACCGCTCCACTGAATCTTCACCTTTGAAGATTGAGTCCAACTATTGACCGTACACTACAA
>NW_009694146.1:0-211 GCF_000703405.1 Apaloderma vittatum
GGACAGCCTGGGGCAGTGCCACAGGACTCCTCAGACCCCCTGAAGGTAAGCTCCCTCCCTGTTCTGAGGTGCTTAGAGAGGCCACATGGAGATGTCCCATCAGGTCACAGCAGAGGGAAACCTCTGCTCCCCCAGGGGCCCTGCTCCCACACCCCCAAACGTACACTGGGTGCCAGCACTGACCTGCTGCACCTGTAGCTGGGGCTCACTC
>NW_009694146.1:310-9355 GCF_000703405.1 Apaloderma vittatum
GTCCAAACCGCTGCAGCAGGACCTTCTGCTTGTCCTGCAGGAGCTGGATGGGGTGGGTGAGCCTGTGGGGCTGCTGCTGTACCCACTGCCCAGCGCCCTTACAGCAGGCGGGAGCACTCACAAGGAGCTCAGCAGTGCCTACAGCATGCTGCGGGACAGCAGAGCCTGGATGTACCTGCTGGTGCTGCAACCTGCTCTCCATCTTGGCCTCCTACTTGTCCAGAGCAATGCTGGTGTTTCTCAGCTGGCCGGTGAGGAGCTGCACCTTTTCCTCCAGCTCCAGCACCCAGCTCCTGGCCACCATCATGGCCATCTCCTCCCGCAGGGTTGTCCTGATCACTTGTGGGGAGAGACACAGCTGTGCCAGCCCAGCTTGGGCAGGAGAGGGGAAAGTTCCCTGAGCAGGTGTCCTCAGGGGCTCTGCTCCCTCCCCAGGCCCTGGTGAGGGGGAGGCAGGTCTGACAGGAGGGCTGTGACCCCCCTGAATCTTCATCAGCACCAGCCTAGCGCTCTGGTGCTGGGTGACGTTTGGGTACTGCAAGGAAGGAGGCTCGTGGTCCCCTTTATTCCCAGCAGCACTACACCCAACCGATTCTGAGGGAGATGGGAGTTACGAGGGTCTAAAACACTCATGCGATGGGAGCGCAGCTGGGGAAGCCCCTGGGGTCCTTACTCAGCTCCTGCACAGCAGTCTGCTTCACAGCCAGCTCCTTCTGTAAGGTGGAGATTCGTTCTTCCAGCAGAGCAGCTCCTGAAGCAGCACAAAACCTCGAGTAGTTAACCAGCTCCCCAGAAAAGCTAAACCAAGGAGGCAGCGAACGCCCACGTTGTTAGAGATGAAAATTAGAATGAACTGAAACTCATTTTATGAGTGACATTTATTGCAGCTTGAGGCTGCGGATTGTGGACCTTCGGAGAAATACTGCTGAGCTTGGGTTCAGTGCAAACTAGAAAGGTAAGACAGCCCCATCTGTCAACACAAACTGCACTCTGGAGATAAGGAGGCCCCCCGGAGACAGAGAGAGGACGCGATGAAGAACAAGAAGACCCCAGCCCTAGAGAGCCCTGTTGGACAGAACAGTCACGCAAGGGGAGGTGAACTCAGACTGTCAGCGGGGAGGGGGTGGTGTGAAGGTGTGGGCAACCTGCTCCCCCCATCTGGGCTTAGTCTCATGGTGGGGAACAGCCCCGGCCCCTGCCAAAATCAGTGGGCAAAGCCCTGCTTGTGGTGGTGGGACCGAGATTCGAGCATGGACTCTTGCACAAGTTTTCCCAGCAAATACTTCGGGGCCTGGGAGAGGCTGTTAGGAGCAGTGCTGTACCTCTCCGTAGGTCATCCTTGTCCTTCTCCAGCCTGGCTACAGCCTCTAAATGCTCCCTGGTCTATACTGCCAGGCTCAGCTCAGCCTCCTTTTTCTGCTGCACCTGGGCCTCCTTCTCTGCCTGAAGCAACTGGGAGAAGTGTTGACGCGGAAGTCATGGACACTGCTGATGATCAATGTGATCAAGCAAATGCCACTTTATTAACGCACTAACGCAGTTTATATACAGTTCACAACGTCCTTGTTTTCTAAATGCTCTATATTGATTGGCTATTAACAACAAACACACGCAGTCCATGCTCCTGTTCACATGCTGTTTTCCTTTGCTGATTCGCTCTTCTTCTCCCCACCTGCAGCCTGGGTTTGTTTCTGTTTTCAGTCACATACACCAGCCACAGCTCCTTGTTTTTCTTTGCTTCAGCATATTCTCACAGCAAGTGACCTTCACAATGTCCTTCACAAACTCTTGTCAAGCGAGGCCTAAAACTTGTCTAAAAACAGGCTGCCTGGCTTGTTTGAAACATGTCTGCTGTTCTCTAAATATCCCACAGAGAAGCCCTCAACCTGTTTGTGCAGGTGGTCGTTCTCTTTCTCCAGCTTCTCCAGCTGACACTTCATAGGGTTGATGCACTTCAGCATCATCTGGAGGCCTTTGTTCATGCACGAGAAGTCTCTACTCTGCTCCGAGGCCCAGTAGGACATGTCACTTGCAGAGAGAGGACCTTTCCCTGGGGTCCTGTCCACCAGCTCCTGGAACTTGCCAAGAGCCGAGGGGATGTTCTGGCTCTAGCAGAACGCAATGATGGCTTTGCCAACCTGGTGGAATCTGGCCTGGGCGGCGGCGCAGGTGTCGCGGGCTCCTGGAGGTGGCACAGTAGCCTGCTTGAGCACGCTGGGGCTGCTGTCGGTGGCCCAGGCTCTCAGAGATGACATCGTCTCCTTCATGGAGATGCTGCAGCCTCAGGCTCTCAGAGGTGGCACAGTCGCCTGCATGAGGACATTTGAGCTGTTCTCAGTGGTGCAGTCTCTCAGAGGTGGCACAGTCGCCTTCATGGGAACACTGGCTGTTCTTGGTGGCACAGGCTCTCTCGGGTGACCCAGTCACCTTCATGGGAACACTGTGGCTGTTCTTGGTGGCACAGTTTCCTTCAGGTGACCCAGTTGCCTGCGTGGGGACGCTGCAGCTGCTCTTGGTGTTGCTGTGAGCAGCTCTGGGCAGGGAGCTGCCCAAGATGTTGCCGTTTGATGCATGGACATGCAGTGGTGAGCCCAGAGACGTGGACCGGGAGACGTTTATGGGTAAATTTCTTAGTTTTAAAGCATCAAGAGGGGAGAGTTTGGGGTATTTCTCTTCAGATTTTCTAGCCTGGAGAAGAGATGGCATCGCGATGGCCTGCTTTCTGCAAGATGCTGCCTTTTGCTAGAGAGAGCACAGAACAAAACCAGGGCCCAGATCCAGCAGCAGTCGGCTGCAAATGATCCGGCAGAGCCCAGATACAGAGGTGTGAAGCATGGGGACAGGCCATCAGCCCAGGCAAGGGGTGACGAGGGCAGCGAGCCCTTCTCTTGGCAGAAGTTCCCAGAGCCTGGTGTTTTTACCTCAGATTATTTCCCTGATTTGAGCCCACTCAGCCTCACCAACAGTGGGGTGGGCAGAGCTGCAGGGGCAGGTGCTGGCAGAAGGAGAATGATTTTCCAAGCAATAACTGCAGCCAAGCTCACCCGTCCCAAGATCCTGGCACAAGCTGGGAGGAGGATGGGACCAGCAGCACAGTTGGGAGTGATGGGTGGAGCGGGGAAGGGGCTCAGACTGGGAGAGCACAGTGTGAGACAAATGGGTCCTGTCTGACACAGGGGTCAGGACTCAGAGGGTTGTGACCCAGGAGCACGTCTGGTGTGGGCACCGCATGTGTCACAGAGCATCCTCAGGAAGGACCTTGACCCCAGCGCGGTCCAAGGGTATGAGGCAAGGCCCATTCCCGTGACCACTGCACTCAGCTCATGGGGTGTCAGGGTCCCCAAATGCCCCACCTTGGCCAGGAGCTGCTGGGGCTGCAGGAGCCGCTCCGGGCCCGAGGCTGCCATGTTGCTGCGGGACCAAGGAAAATGTCTGTCACCGTGGTGTTGCCTCATCCACCAGCTCCTCGAGATGCTGATATTCTGAGGGAATGAAAAGTAAAAACAGTTGTGGAACCTTTGTCTTGTACGGAAAATCCCGTTGCCAGAGGTCAGTGTTCACCAAGAAGACAGAGGAGGCTTCTTTGAATAAAGGGAGAGTTCACTGCGGTTGCCAAGTCCCAGTGAGGTCTCTCCAATTGCCGGAGGATGCAGCCTCCTTTTATCCCAATTTCCTCCTTTCATCCCGATTTGCTGGCCGCATGAAACCCTCTCCCTTTCCTCACTGGCTGAGGCACTTGGGAGGCACAGGCTTCCCGACCTGCCTGTTCCATGTGTCCTCTTAGCATGTGCTCCCCTTCACAACACACATCCATGTTTCAGTAACTCCAACTTTACGCTGCCTAGGGCAGAGAAATTAATGTCCATTGACCTATGCAGCCTGCGCACTCTTTCTCAAAGTTTAAAAGTTTAGAGCATCTTTGCTGCTGACTTAATGAATAGCCCTGATGGTCAAGGTGTCTCGTTATCTTCTCCTCACAGACTGCATTCTGGGACTTCCTCGTTCATGAAGGACACTCCCTTTGTTCCATCACTAACAAGTAAAAAACTCCGTGTCACTGGTCCTTAATACTGTATAATCCACTCAGGTGGCCAGTCATCTATTCCCCATTTTTGAGAACTACCTCCAGCCAGAGAAGTGTCAACTGATCATTTTTCTCTCACTAAATCATCATACACTCTTACTCCAGTTCCTTGATTTTGCAACAGTAAGAAAAATAATGGCCCAACATATCCCACAAAGCATCTTCCTGACCAGTTTGAGGGCAGTTTCCAATACGCCAAATGTTAAAAAATCCAGTAATGACCTTTTAGAGGCCTATGAATATTAACTTCTCTGCCCTGGGTGGCATAAAGTTAGAGTTAATGAAATACGCAGTGTGTGTTGTTAAGGGGGCACACGATAAGGTGGAACGTGACAGGTGGATCGGGAACTCTGTACATCCTGAGTACCTCAGCCAGTGGAGAAAGGGAGAGGATTTCATGCAGCTGGGAAATTAGGATAAAAGGAGGCAATTTGAGAGATCCCACCACGACTGGCACTCCCAGTGGACTCTCCATTTATTTGAATAAAGTAAGACTCCTCTGTCTGTGAGGAGTGCTCTCATTCTCAGTCAATCCACAAGCATAATTAAACTGGATTAAGTAAGAAATGAAAGTTCCCTCAAATTCACAAGTTCTGGTATCGGCTGAGGAGAGCAGTTACTGCACTACACCCACCTCTTAAACTAAGAATAATGGTCTGCATCGTATATACACTCACCCATTCCAAGATGAGGACTCTCAGCCTTGAGGAGTCACCTTGGCCAGCATCCCAGCCCAAGGGGGAGGCTGTGCCCCGACTGCAGGAACTGCTGCTCCCGAGGGACTGGCTCCCATACGGCCCCAGCAGGACCCCATTTCAAAGCTTGGTCAAATCTGAGCTGTGGTTGATCAAAGTCGTATTGGCCTGCCCTTGGCTACCCACCAACTTCTTGGGTGCACACCCAGGCTGGTGGACTAGACCCAAACTAGCCAGAAGTTTCTAGCTATTTCTCTGAAATCTGCCTGGCAACCTCTGTGAGGGGAGGCATCCCAGACCAGGGGAATGCACCTGCCACGCTGTCTTCTTTGTCAAAAAATACCCCTGGCAACGTGATTTTCTATACAATGGGAAAGCGGACAGACATCGCCTGCTGATGGGAAGTAGGCAATAATCTTAGGATGCAAAAGTCATGCCAAGCTGAGCATGGCACAGCACCCATACTGTTCCAGAAGACCTCTTACCTGGAGCACCCAGGGAGCTGTGGTTATCACGCTCAGCACGAATTTAGTATTAGGGTGGGGTTCAGAGAAGCACAAAGTTCCAACTCCGAGGACAGCTGGGATGGAAACGATGTGCCAAGGTGAGCAAGGCACTGCACACCTATTGGTCCCAGAAGACCTTTCTTACCTGGGCCACCCCTGTTGCTGTAGTTGACCGCCTTTGTGTGAATTTGAAGTTTGGGTTCAGAGAAGCACAAAGCCCCAACTACAAGGGCAGTCGGCAGGGAAAAGGCATGCCAAGGCAAGAATGGCTTGGCACCTGTACTGGTCCCACAGTACCTTTATTACCTGGATAACCCATGGGGCTGTGGTCTTCAGCCTCAGGGTGACTTTGATATTAGGGTTAGCTTTAGGCTTCAGAGAAGCACAAATCCCCAGCTCCAAGGACACTTGGCATGCAAAAGTCGTTCCAAGCAGAGCGTGACACAGCACCTGTCCTGTTCCCAGAAAGCTTCTCTTACCAGCACCACTCGGCGAGTTGTGGCTGTCAGGCTCCACTTCAGCTTTTTCAGGGTTAGGTACTTTTAGTGATTTCTCAACCGTGTCTCAAAGGAAATTTCTCGAAAAACCTTTATCTATTTATCTATCTATCTATTTATTTATTTATTTATTACATCAAACGTGCTTTGTGCTGGGTGTGGCTGGCCAGGGGTAAGCAGCAGGAGTTGAAGTAAGACCCTTGTGGGAGCAGGTCAGGGTGTGCCAAGGAATCACAGAATGTTCAGGGTTGGAAGGGACCTCTGGAGATCATCTAGTCCAACATCTAGTCCTGCCAAAGCCAGATCTCCTGGAGTAGACCACATAGGAACCTGTCCAAGTGGGTTTTGAAAGTGTCCAAAGAAAGAGACTCCACAACTTCAAGAGGCAGGCTATGCCAGTGCTCTGTCACCCTCACCATAAAGATGTATTTCCTTATGTTTAGGTTGACCCTCACATCCCTTTCCCCTACGCTGCTCTCCAGCAGGTCATCCCCCAGCCTGTACTGATCCATGGGATTGTTCTTCCCCAGATGTGCAGCACTCTACACTTGCCCATGTTGAATTTCACTACTCTTCTTTTCACCCGACTCTCCAGCCTGTCCAGGTCGCGCTGAATGGCAGCACAGCCTGCTGGTGTGGCAGCCCCTCCTCCCAGTTTTCTTCCCCTTGGTGAATCCGTGTGAACTACTCCTGCTAACCCTATTTTCCTTCACACGCTTTGAGAGGATTCCCAGGACAAGCTGTTCCACCATCTTTACAGGCATGGAGGTGAGGCTGGCTGCCCTGTAGTTACCCAGATCCTCCTCCTTGCCCTTTCTGAAAGCTGGCCAGCTGGAGGTGGTTCCAGCCAGCATTGAAAGAGGGGTGAACAGCTGCCACCTGGCAAAGCTCTGCCAGCATGGGGAGCCCAGCACTCCCCGCTGCAGACATGCTGGGTCAGAAAGGCAGGAAGAAGCAGAGAAAGGTCGAAGGAAGCCCAGAAGCACTTGCAGCTCAGTGTCCCCATGTGGTTACGTGGCAGGGGTGAGTCTCAGGCTGAGGAAACACCTCCTGCCCAGGAGACAGTGAGGTGAGGGCAGCTCCTTGAAGCCCCTGCCCACGGCGGAACCTCCCTGCCAGGTCGTAGTGCCCCTCTGAGGTCATAGTGGTGACAGCTGCTGATGACAGCCCCGCTCTCTCTCTTGTGGCCAGCGTCTGCCCCACACACAGCAGCGAGGCAGAGGCTGGGGGCTGCTCTCAGCACCACTGGTCCAGATGAGCTGCTCTGCAGTGAGGAGGAGAAGGTGGAGAGAGGCAGCACAGCAGCACTGCGTGTGGTGAAGGACGGAGGAGGAGAGCCAAGAGGAGAGGCTTTTTTTGTTGCAGAAAGCAAAAGAGTCATTGGCCAGCCACCTGCAGCAGGTGACTCGGAGAAGGGTGAGACCAAGATGGCAAAAGACCTCTTCTTGCCACCTCTCTTGTCTCCAACAGCTCACAAGCTCAGGGATGCTGGTAAGGCCTTCAGAGCCAATGTTGTGAGTGTTGTCAGGTCAAGGACATCTCTGGAAACAGGCTTGGAAAGCCTGAAGGCTGTGGGGGTAGCAGTTCAATGAGGAGGGACCCGCCTGACTGTGCCTAAGGGCTGAGGGGCTGATTTTGGAGCCAGACTTCCCGGCTCTCTTCTTGACAGGGCCCCTGCCTTCAGTGGAAAACAGAAGCCCCTGACCCCAAAGGGCTGCTCCTTGCCCGGTGGTGTCCATCGAGCTCATACCTGGAAAAGCTGGAGGTGCTTGTGTGCTGTGTGGCATCAGTGTGCGGGGAGATGGGAAAGTGGCCACTGCTGGGGAGACACTGGGCCATGCCCTGAGCCTCTGTGACTTCTGTGGAGCACAGCACCGTGCCCTTGCTGGCGTGGCAATCCACTGCTGGTTTCCAGTGGGAGTGGGTCACACCCTAGAGCCCTGCACCTGAGAAGAAAGGAGCCTTCCTGGAGGCAAGCTGAGGTGTCCTTTGGTTCTTGCTGGGTGCCAGAGAGACCGCCTGAAATGCTCCTGTTAGAAATGCATTGGTCCTTGGTCACGTGTGGCCAAAGTGGTTTTGAGGTTGCTGCTGTAGAGCATGACGTGTCTTGCCCTTGTTTTTCCAGAGTTCACTAAGATTTGGGACAGTGTCTCTCATTACCTCAGCCAGCAACTGGCTTTCCACCAAGTGGGACTTTCTTCCTTCTCCCTTCACATCCTGGTAAAGTTTGATGAAGTCCTGACAGCCCTTTGTCAAGAAGCGCAGTTGTTCTTCCTCTCCTCTGAAAACATGAACACTGCCCCAGCACGACCCTGCAATGCAAAGTCGTGCAACAGACCCTGTCCCCTATCTGTTCAGATGTACAATGAGCACCAAACTCAGTGTTGGAAAAAATGCTGAACTTTCTCTGGGGCTTCCAGTTCCCACACTTGCATGACCAAACTTGGAAGCCTGGGACACTTCAGGGTTTATTCCAGTGGGAACTCCCCTGCCTATTCTTTTATTGAGCCTAAGAGTGTTTGTCAGCCTTTCCCAAACTACCTGATTCTTTGTGGGCGAAGGGCAGTGAAAGGGAAAAGCGCAGATCCTGGGTTTTTTCTCCCAAGGCTTCCAAAGAGCTCATCTTGATCTTTTGCACCTCGGGTGTGGGCACAGGGCACTAAGCACCTTCACCATGCTCTGACAAATCATCTGTCTGTCCCTCCAAGACTTCGATTACTATCCACTTCTGGTAATGCGGATTGGCAATGATGAGGTAGAGAAGAGAGGAATAAAATTGATCAAAAGGGACTTTAGAACACTGGGCGGCATGCTGCAAGGATCAGGGGCTCAGGTTGTTTTTACGTCATTACTTTCATATTCAAAGACTGATACAGTGAAGTTTCAAAAAAGACACCAGCTAAATACCTGGCTCAAAGGGTGGTGTCAAGAGTCCAATTTTGGGTTTTTCAAACATGAAGAGGTCTATGCAGCACCTGGCCTGCTGAGACCAGACGGGGTTGAGCTAACTATGAGGGGGAAAAGGCTCCTGGGTCTAGAGTTGATGGAGCTCATTGATAGAGCTTTAAACTAGATATGAAGGGGGAAGGGGATAAAACCAAATCTACCAAAAAGACCAAATGGAATGGCATGGCAATGCCAGGGGTGAAACCAGTGGCCCAGCTGCAGTGCAATTGTACTTCAACAGAGGCTCCAGGTAATCCATCAGGAGCCCAACTCAAATGCCTTTATCTGAACACCTGCAGCATGGGCAATAAACAAGA
>NW_009694147.1:0-4279 GCF_000703405.1 Apaloderma vittatum
CAAACCCCAACATTCTGTGATTCTGTGATTAATTACTATTTACTGTTGCTAGCTGATGTAAAGGGCATGTGAGGCGTGTGCTTTGGTGGGCAGCAGTGAACTCGAGAGCAGCACAGCTCCTTGCTGTGTGGCACCTGCGTTCTCCAGCTTCAGCAGTGCTGCTGCTGGGCTGAGCTGGGAGGAAAATTGTAGCGATGCAAGGTTCTGCAATTCTCATGACTTCAAGCCTGGAACGTGCCCGCGGTGGCCGGTCCCACTCTGTGCTCTGCCTGGTTTTGGAAGGGGATTGGAACCGCATCTGTTAAGATGAGTAGAAGTATCTGAACGAAAAACAGAAACTCCTTTTGGTTCAGCATCGTCTGAGGTCTTTTCAAGGGGGAAGTATTGGCCTCGCTCAGATTATTTAAGTGGCGGTGGCCTGGCTAATGCCCTGTACGTTTCAGTTTCCCAGTGATGGGAAGGCCGACACCTGCTTTCTGTATTATCTCCTTAAAATTAGCCACTTTGGCCTCCCAGATGCCTTTTGAAAATCCTGATTCTGTGGTCTAACACGGGCATCTTCTGCAGAGAACATGAGCTGAGGTGTGACGAGGTCTGCAGGAGAACCTGGGCTTAGCCTCTAACCCCGCTTCTCTCCGCAGGGGAACTGGGACACTTCTGGCAGCGAGCTGAGCGAAGGGGAGCTGGAAAAACAGAGGAGGACTCTTTTGGAACAACTGGATGAAGATCAATGAGAAAAACATTATTTATACCAAATATGTTTACATTGTGGCATAATAAAAGAAACCAATGTCTAATTCAGGACGTGGGTTCCGATATCCTGAGTTCCATGGTCAAAATTAACAGTGGGCTTTCATTTTACCGCACCGATACCTTGCAAGTACTGTTGTTACAGGCCTGGCCACCAAGTCTAGAGAAGCGAGATAAAATTCCGAGCGTGAAAGCTGAGCATCTCTCCCTGGAGCAGCCGGGTGGGACGAGCACTGGGCTGCCACCGCGGGGACGTGTTGGCACCTTTCTAGCAAAGCATCTCCTTAAAAAGTACGATCCTTCCTAGAAAGGTAGTAACACCGCTCCTCCTGGCTGCTGTAGGCAGATAAAATTTCAGTTTTTTTAGACATTCTTAATACAGTTATTTGTGGATTAATTTGTTTTGTGGATTTGTTTGTTTTTTATTTTGGAAGGGGGAAGGCAGGGGGGAGTAACAGATCCATTTCTCAGATCTGTGCTGCAAAAAAAATACCAGATCTTGGACTTGCTCTTTTGTGAACCGCCTCGCTGGCTTTTGAGGTTTTGTGCGAAGATTTGACTTCCTGGCTGAGATTCGTATTGAAATACTGTCTTGGAGGGAATTTTTAGGGTAAATTTTCGCGGCGGTGGCTGGGCACGCAGCCGGCCGTTTGTCGCGGCGCCAGCAGAGGATGCTGCGTGTCGCGGTCGCCCCTCGCCTTCCCCTCTAACCCCGTCCCCGGGTGTTAGTTCAGCGTCGATCTTCATGTTAAGAAAACTCACAAATAAAAAAAATTGTAACATTTCAATGCGTTGCCTTAAGAACCCGCTGAAGAATGTACCACCGCGTTGCGGCAGCAGCCGTGTCTAGAACACCCCTAAAACCGGGGAAAGGGAGTTGCTGAAACCCCAGCTGCTCCGTGCCTGCCTGGGGCCTGCCTGGGGAGGTTTCGCCGGCCCCGTGGCTGCCCTGGTACATTTGGAAAGCTCTGGAATATTTTTGTACATTTTTATCAATGATTAAACCTTGTCTTCTAGCGTCTACTAGTATTTATTTCTAGCTTTAAAATACTCTTGTACAGCTCTGATAAATTATTGCTGTCTTCTGGTTTTTGGACTTAAGCGATGTCTGAGCTCACAGAATTATTTAGAGACCCTTTTCAGTGCTTTTTTTTTTTTTTTTTTTAATACCTGAGAGCTGTTACTCCTGCCTAACGGCCCAATCCCCACAGCTTATTTGCTCGCTAGGATAGTTACGTGCTGCTTAAGGATAAGATTTGAGATGGAAATTACTAATTTGAAATATAAAATGCTGGTGACAGGTGCTTGGCCAGAACGGATACTTTTATTTATGGAGATGTGGAGGGGTTTGGGGGATGTTGGAGACCGAGCACATGTCAGTATGAGTGTTGTCCTGGGGGATGCCCCTCACTTTGGGGGGGAAAAAAGTAATTTGAGTTTGGTCAAATTGGTGGTAACTTTCCATCCCGGGGCATGTTGGATGTTAAAAGGCGGGGAGGAGCTGAGGGCTGGGGGGTTGTTCCAGATTTGCCCAGAGGAAGAGCTGGGCAGCAGCTCGACCATCAGCCAAGACTTTTTAAAGGTGTGTTTGTAAATTCCCTTTCCTGGATTTAAATTTTGAAATGGAATCGTCCATAGTGGCACCCAAGGGGAAGAAAAGACAGACAGAGGGTTCGGAGGATGTGGGGGTAACTGAATCCTGGCTCACAGGGGTCTCAGTTGCCTGTGCTGGGCTAATTTAGACCGTGACAGATCCCATCCCTTTGCAAACACCTCAGGCCCTATGACCAGTGCTCTGTCGCTGCCTTGCATTTGCCTAACTCGTGTGAGGCAAAAGCATTTCTAAGGAAATACTACTTCGAAAAGGTTTGCCTTTATTTTTCCATTAAAAATAAAAAACCTGTAAATGTGAATTAGTCTAATGTGGTAATTTATTTTTTGTTGGTGGGGTAGATGGTGGTTGGGTTTTTATTGTACTTCATAATTAGATTTTGCAAGGAAAAGTGCATCTTGAGACTACTTCCAAAGCAGTCGTGGCAGGGCATTATTTAGTTTTTAAGGGAAATGGTCTCAGGCTTTGGGTTCGATTGTTTGTTGGGTTGCTGTGGGTTTTTTTATTCCTTTCCCATTTTGCACCCTTGGTTTTGGTTGTGTTTGTTTGTTTTTCCCCCAGTGGCCTGTAATAGAGTCATTGAATGATTTGGGTTGGAAAGGACCTCAAAGATAGTCTAGTTCCAACCCCCTGCCATGGCAGGGACATTATCGCCCACTAGCTCTGCTCCAGGCTCCATCCAGCATGGCCTTGGACACTTCCAGGGATGGAGCATCCACAGCCTCCCTGGGCAACCTGTGCTAGTGCCTCAGCACCCTCAGGGGGAAGAACTTCTTCCTTAGATCTAGGCTAAACCTACGCTCTTGCAGCTTCCATCCATTGCCCCTTGTCCGTTTTCTTTATGAAATTACAGTTCACTCTAATCTGACAAGCACTGGTGTGTTCTAGACAGACGTTTCAGAAGCTTCCTCCTGAGTCTGCCAGTGCACCTCAGCTCAGATCTGTGCATCCTGGTGTTTCATCTAAGGTTTCTCATAAAGTACAACCAGTGGTTGCACCATTTTTTTTGTGGTAGCAACTTACTTAACAATGGGCAGCTTAAAATGAAAAGCAAACCCCTTGCTTTCATTTGCAATCCCAGCTGGATGTCACTACAGGCCCTTGGCAAAAGTCCCTCCCCAGCCTTCTTAGAGGCCCCTTCAGGACCTGGGAGGCCACTATAAGGTCTCCCTAAAGTGTTTTCCAGGCTGAACAAGCCAACTCTCTCAGCCTGTCTTCGTAGGAGAGGTGTTGCAGCCCTCTGACCAGCGTGGTAGCCTCCTCGGGACTTGATTCAACAGCTCCACAGCTTTCTTGTGTTGGGGGCTCCAGAGCTGGACGCAGCGCTCCAGGTGGGGTCTCACAAGGGCAGAGCAGAGGGGCGGAATCCCCTCCCTCGCGCTGCTGCTCACACAGCTCCTCACGCATCCGCCACAGGGTTGGCTCGCCGTGCCGCAAGTGCACGCTTGGCTTATGTTGATCTCAGCCACCAACGCACCCGGCTCCTTCTCCATGGGGAAGTTCTCCCTCCGCTCGTTGCCCAGCCTGTGTCTGTGCTGGGGATCGCCTCCAGCCAGGGCAGGACCTTACACTTGCTCTTGCTGAACTTCACAGGGTTGGTCTGGCCCCACGTCTCCAGCCTGTGAAGGTCCCTCTGGATGGCATCCCTGCCCTCTGGTGCGTCAGCTGCACCACACAGCTTGGTGTCATCGGCAAATGGGCTGAGGGTGCCCTTGCTGCCCCTGTCCGTGTCCCCACAAAGATGTTAAATAGCACCTGTCCCAGTACTGGTCCCCGAGGGACACCACTTGTCGCTGGGCTGCACTGGAACAGTGCTGGGTGCAAACGCTGCCTGGAAACACTGACCTGAAAAGGCTCATGAACACTGACACGAAAGGATGGTTTTTTTATAGCAAGATCAGTCTGATGGTGTGCAGG
>NW_009694147.1:4336-19411 GCF_000703405.1 Apaloderma vittatum
GGGGGAAAAACAAACCATTAAAAAAAAAAAAACACATTTAAAAAGTGCACCAGGGTGTGGTTGCAGTCACTGAGCGGCCAGAGGTACAGGAGCAAAGTGGCTTTAAATGGCATGAAATTAAATGGAATGGAAATTAAACAAAATAAATAAATAAATAAATAATTTAAAAGTGAAAATGAAATAAGAAACCAATAAAACTAAATTAAATAAAACAAAAATGAAAGGAAATGAAACAAAACACAGCTCTGCTGAAAGCTCTAGTTGTTTGCCTGCAAACAGCACCAGCTGGGGAAAAATTTAAAAAAGAAGGGAAAAAAAAAACAAAAACAAACAAACCAAAACCAAAACAACTGACCTATGGATTAGTGTGTAGTAGTGTAAATAGTTTATTTGATTTTTATGCCAGGAACAGACCAGGAAAGTAACATGAACTGCTTTTATAAAACACTTCTAATATTGCTAAGAAGCAAGTCTATTACCAGAAAAATTCTTAAAGAGAACATGCCAGCATCACGGGCAAGTCGCACGATCGCCAATTGAAAGAAAGTCTCCAATTAATAAAATACCTCTGAGCTCAAGGAGGCGAGAGAGAGTGCTTTTTAAATCATTTTGCCTAACAAATCCCTAAATTAATCACCCAATTTTTCTCACACAGATTAAACCCAATCCTCTCCCGGAAGCAGGAGGGGCGGCGGCATGTTCTCTTTAGCGTGTCGCTGCGGGAAGGCGGCAGTTTTGAGAGGAAATGTCCTGTAACTGGGTAAGCAGAGGTCAACGGGGCCACTCTGAGCCCCCAAACTGTCCATTTAGTTAAATATAAACCCAAAAACTATAAGTTAAAATAACATTCAGATTGTATAGCACAGGCTGATGCGTTTCTTGTATTTTGTTGTTTGTTTGTGGGGTATTTTTTAAACAATATTTACAATATTACCCATGGGCTAAAGTGGGGATAAAAGAGAAGTGTAAAAACCATAAAAAACTGCACCAATTTTGTAGCAAAATATCTGTACATTTAAAAACAGATTATCATATAACTACACATTATCCAAGAAAAAAAAAAGGGGGAGAGGGGGACACCTTCACCAGTGGTTCACATAAGCACAACATAAAAGAAAAAAGAAATTCAGTGGTTAAATACTATACAATAAATTTTACAATTAACGTATGGATGCGCTGAGCCCAGGAAAGGTGAGCTGTAAGCAAAAATGCATCTTGGAAAGTAGGATTTTCTCATTCAGTCCAGTTCTTCACTCCGGAGAAGATCGCGTAACCCTGCCGGCACTGGTCCTGGGCCGCCGCGGGGCGCGGAACGGCGCCGAAGGAAGTCTCATGGCCCTTTTTTTAAGCTTTAGGTACAATGTAGAACCTAGACCCTACTGGGATTTTTTGGCCGGGCTTCCCTTGGCCGGCCTGGGGCCCCGTTAGGAGCTGGAGCGGGGTGTGGATCCTGCCCGGCAGGGCACGGGACGATTCTCTGCGCGAGGAACTGAGCTGCGGCGCTCCTCCGAGTCCTGATTACCAAGATGTTAATGCCTTAGTGCTAATTAATAAATACACGGGTTATTCAAAAGCTGCCTCGAGCTGAAGAATGTAGTACAGGCCTTTGCCACCCTCCTCCTTCTGTGCATTTGCCCCTGCCCCTGCCGCCCGCCGTGCCTCGCCTGGCATTGAGCCTTGAGGGTTCCCTGCGAGGGTTCCCTGCGTGTCTCGTGGACCCACGCGATGCCACAGCTCGTGATGCCACAGTTGAGGTCTGGGGCGCAGAAAAGCTATGGGGCAGGGGGCAGGGTGTCCCTCCTTGGAGTCATTTCCGTATTACACATAGAAAGCCCTTAAATGTCTTCCTTTTTTAATAAAAAATTTTAAAAAATTTAAAATAAAATAGCCAGTAAGTGCACCTGAAGCCGAGGCTTCAGCACGGGAATGCATTTAAAAGCAGAGCACGTCCGAGCGGTACCTGTTCACAACCAGCCGGGATGCGGGTCAGGGCCACAGGAGACCCAGTCACTAAACCTTTAGAGCATCAAACCAATCAAAACACTCCCCGGAAAAAAATAAAAAAATCAAACAAACAAACGGAAAAAAATAATAAACCCAACACGTATTTTACATTTTGGTTAAATATACTGAATAATGTATTGGTGTATAAATATACCCAATCAAATCAAGTCCTATTGCTTCCATTAATTTGAGCAGGTACTTTGATTTTAGGCACTTGGTAGCTACGGTCGAGTGGCGGGCCCATCGCTGGCGTTCCTATGTGCGAGTTTTCTGGGTCTTTGAGCCCCTTGGAAGGTCAAATTTATGTGTGTGTCCCCCCCCAAGGCTGTGAAAACGAGCGGCAGAGCACAGAGTTCACATGGACAAGGTCTCGTTCAAGCAACCCCCTTTCCCGGGCGCCGCCGGGCTCCAGCTCACATGGTTATTTCAGCCCCGTTGGCGGAGCGCAAGTTCTGATCATCGAAGCGCCGCCGGACGCTTCTCCTCACCGCGTCGGCCCGTCGGTACGGCTGGGTTCTAAGATCTGCGGAGAGGAAAAGCGGCGTTCGTCAAGGCGGCCGGCTCACCCGCGCGCACGCCAACACGCGCCCGCACACCCACCCACACACGCTCACGCGGCTGAGACAAGGAAAAGTCCTGCTGGAAGCCAATCAAAGCAGCTTGTGTAGGAACAGGAGAAGGGAACTTCACCCCAACGAGAGCGAGAGGGAGCAAATACCAACGTGCCCTTTATTTATTTTTTTATTTTATTTTTTTTAAACTACGCACCCAAGCGGCCGGTAATACTGGTGAAACGCGCCGATGGGACTGAAATGGAGTTAAGTTAGCGTGAACCTCTCCCCGCCTGGGGGCTGCTCGTGCTCATTGACATTGGCGACGTCGACCACAGATCGGTTTGGTTTGCACAGTCCCTCGAACGCTGGCCTGAGCTCAAGGAGGTTTCTAAATCGGGGAGTGATGGGTGACCCAGGGAACAACCCCCTCACCCCTCTCTGCACCCATTTATCTAAAAGAGGGTGTCCTCAGGGGAAAAAAATGTGACTGGCTTGCCGGGCTCCAGCTGCTGTCCTGGCTTCAGGGATGCTCCATGAGCTGAAGGCAGCTGAGTGGTCAACCCCCTCCTTCCTCCTCCTCCTCCTCCTCACCTGCTCTGCGGCTGGGGCGGCGAGAGTTCGGGTGGGGCAAGGTGGGACACAGAGCGTGCAACTTCAGCACTTCTCCGCCAAGATTTATAGAGCAGGATTTAGGCTAAATCACTGGCATATGAGATTTCAGGCAAAGGTTGTTTTCCTTTAACCATTTTGTTGTTCAAATGCCTTGGTTGATTTTAGGTTGCTGGAGTATAATTAATATAATATAATTACTTGTTTAACTGGTTGGAAGAAGCAGAGCTTCCGTAGTTCAAAAATGGCTTATTTTCTTTAAAAATAACCAAAGTCGGGCTTGGGGTTCTCTAGAATGCAATGCACTGTGCGATTGTGCAATTTTATCCTCTTAAATAGTCACTAAATCTTTGGAAAGCAGCTGATCTCCAGGAGGATGCGACAGCTCTGGCTGCTTTCCAGGGTCTCCACGGACCAAACCATGGACAAAGCTGGAGCCGGGCCGCGCTGATGGAAACCCGCTGCTCATCCACGTGGGGCTACGAGCAGCACGCTCCATACACCTGGAGACTAATTGGTGTTCAACTATTTCTCTCCTGGAAAAACAAACTGGGCAAAACTCACCTCAAATTTCCTGGCTGACTTAAGTCTTGGTTTAAACACAACTCCCAAACTTCTCAGCTCTTGGTGCACCCCAGCAGAAGGTGCCCGTGGGACGTAATCTGGGTGATCCTGCTCTGGCAGAGGGGTTGGACTAGATGGTCTTTTGAGGTCCCTTCCAGCCCCCAACATCCCGTGCTTCTCCCACCTCTGAGCTGCTGGTTGTCCACCTCTCGTGTCCCGTTTAATGGCCGTGACGGCAGAATATCCAGGGAACTACGGGCCTGAAACAACCCGGGGACAAGATTGACTATCTCGGGCTCAACTCGGAAGAGAGAGGGCCAAACCAGAGAGAGTGTGGAGACGGTCACCAGCCAATGGCCCGTGGCTAGGCTCCCCGGCACCGCAGCGGGCAAAAAGTCTCCGCTGGCCGTCGGGCTCTCACCAGTATTACGCTCAGGCACATCTACCAAGAGGCTGTCTGGCATACAGAGAGAGGAGGAAGCTAAGTAAAAAGTGATGCTTGCCAGCTCTGTGTATCCTCCACCACCGGTGTGCTAGAAGAAATCCTTACCCTCGAGTGAACATTTGGAAATTTAGTGATATTATTCTTCTTTAGGGCTAAACAGAAGAAAAAAAAAAAACAAAACAAAAAACAGAAACAAAACACAAAATGATGGTTAAGTAAAAAAATGGGATGGAGAATGAAGAGCAAGTCAACTCAGCGTTCAAAACTCCCAGGCACGTTAGCCAACAGAGCGAGAGGGGTGAGGCCAAGGCTACGAGAGGAGGTTAGACACGGAGAAGAAAGGACAGGAGAGGGCCGCCCTCGCCTCTTGCTCACCAAATTCCAAGCTGCTTTGAAGATTGGCTCCAGGAAGGTAACACAGCAATTAACTCGACAGCGCAAAATAACGGTTGAGCTGATGACAGTTTGCACTTTTATTAGAAGCATTCGTATAGAACACTCCTCGCCAAAGAGAAACACTGTTGTCTTCTTAAGCCGCTCGGTCCTTAACTCAAGACAACAGTGTTAAGGGCATGCTGGGTTAAACACACCCACCACCACACCACGGAAATCGCTCAGTTCCATGTCAAGCTGCTCGTCGTCGCAATCTCTGTGGGTCTGGCCCGGAGCTGAGTGTTTCCCAGCTCTGCTCCTTCCCTCTCCCCTCCCAGCGTGACCCCAACCCCTCAGACAGAGTTGGCATGGAACTGAAAAATGTTAAATACGGATGTGACCGGTTGAGAAGAGCTTTCGTGCTGTTCATTTCACCCCGGTATCTCCCATGCAGACAGACATGCAAGGTGCTGGTTAGAACGTCTAAAGAGAAAACACGACTCCTCACAGAGGACGTAACGTTGTTAGAGACGACCCTTCCACAAAGAAAACCCCAAGGAAGCCCCGGCTAGCTCATGCAGCCCGTGGTTTGCGTTGGCACACAGCTGGTGTGACACATGGGTTTTACACGGAGAGTGAGAGATGACATAGAAAAGCCAAGTGAGCTGTCACTTCACGGCTGCGTTTGATCTCCTGAGCTCTTGCAACTCGGAGGGACTCCGCACCGAATCTGCCGTGACTCCCACCGCTCGCTGTTCTATGGCATTTGTCGGGGTGGGGAATGAGAGATGCCTTTGGGGCGCGAGGGTGGCCAAAGGCATCAAGCGCAAAGTCGATGGGATGGGATAAAAAGTTACTGAAACACAAGAACATGCGACAGAGGTGACGAAAATACGACTTCGGGTGGACGCCGGACGTTACTATACACTCAACATTCACATGATCCTGGCTGAGATCCATACAGATGGAGAAGTTAAAAAAAAAAAAAAAGTTCTACAGCAACCTTTCTTTTTCTAAGAGCATCAGATGTGAAAGAGGAATAGTTTAGTAATGGAATTCCTCAGTGAGAACAGGTTCGCAGAAAAACCGAGAGCCCCGCTTGGCCGTTCGAGCGGTAAAGGGCACAGTCTTCAGCACTGCATGGGAATAACAGCCAAACAGACAAACAGAGCCGTGAGAAGCAGCGATGGCATTAGTACAGAGTTAGTGCTCCGTCCCCCGCGCCCGGGGACGGCTTCACGCGTGCTGACCCACCGCCTGGCCGCACCACACCTCAGCAGGCGTCGGCAACCAGGCCGCCCTCGCTAAGTCTTGGAATGAGCGTTTCTTTGAGAATATCATTTTCAGTGGGTTTGAGTAGGTTTAGCCTAGATCTGAGGAAGAAGTTCTTCCCCCTGAGGGTGCTGAGGCACTGGCACAGGTTGCCCAGGGAGCTGTGGATGCTCCATCCTTGGAAGTGTCCAAGGCCAGGCTGGATGGAGCCTGGAGCAGCCTGAGCTGGTGGGAGATGTTTCTGCCATGGCAGAGGGGTTGGAACTAGACGATCTCTGAGGTCCCTTCCAACTCTGACAACTCTATGGTTCTATGATTCTCGCTAAACACGCCCTGTGAAAGGGGCTGTTGTTAAGCAACGCCCCGCTCCGGACCAGCAGAGCTCTCCTGTGCTCCACCCAATTTACAATAGCTCTCCAGAGTTTCAGAGCCACTGACAGGAGGCTTCTTGCAGGTCACGTTCGAGTGACTTCGGTCCTACCTAAACTTTCTGTGTCTAACCTTTATCGTTACATGGCCTGAGGCCCTTGGAGACACCCTTGCAACGGGAACCATCAGGCAGAAGACTATGGCTAATGTTTAATTTGCAACTTTGCACGAGGATGGTGTTCCACCACACAATCTGTTTCTCCCACAGAGCAGAAGAACCCCTTTACTGACTAAACAATGCTTCCAGGAGTCTGAAGGAGTTGTAGAAACAGTTAAAAGATCAGATAGTATAGCCAATAATAAAAGAACATCATCTTAGGAAGCTATTAATCGAGGTTAAAAAAGAGTTGTGAAAGCTTCGAGCGTTTCAACCCTGTAATCTAGTTGGGCAAAAATCCCCTGGCTTTCCTTAGTGAGTGGTGAAATCGCTCTCCTGCCCTCCTGCAGGAAAAACTCATACGAAAAACATTCAGGAGCAGCAGCCACGGAAACCCTGCCCTTTTTTTTGAGCTTCTGCGCAACAGAAACGGACTACTGTAAAGCCATCGAAGCGTTAAAATCCTTCCACACTGCAGGTGAAGGACGTGCAGTCAAATCAAAGTACTGCCATCAGAGCAGCTGCACAGAGTAAAAATGATTTGACTCCTGAGCAAAACGCAGTTTAGGAGGCGGCTGGCTCATTTTTATCAGCAAATATTTGCACCGAGGTCGTGACCGTGTGTGGCTATGGCGGTGGGCTCTGCGCCTCTCCCTCCGGCCCCAGACTGGGATCGGTGCAGGCTTTGCCCCTCGATCTGAGCGGCAGCAAAACCAGAAGCAGTTTAGGGTCATAAATCACTCAGGTTTGACTAAATGCTTTGCTGTAACTGTGCAGTGACGTGGTGCAACTGCCATTAGTACATCTGAACACAAATGTAGCCTCTTAAAAACGTTAAGCACCTGGGGAAAAGGTTTCTGGGGAAGATCCGCACAGCATGCGCATCCCCACCGGAGCCTCTGCTGAGATCAGGCACTGAACTGGCTGCTCTAAAGATCAGAGAGCGAGTACGACCCCACATGCTGGAAGAGAAAAACTAAGAAACCAAGCGCGTGCCCGAGGCATGTGCCCACCGCAGCGGATGTGTCAGGGCAGGTCCCTGGGGTTTGTTTGCTCTCTACCACCAGCAAAAATTTCTGTGCTTGATTCATGTCATATAAGCAGCATCCTGAGCTCAAGTAATACTTCTTTAAGAAGCACGCCAAGCTACTAGGCAGATACATATTTTTATCCTTTGCGTGAGGGCCTCTGAGATTACAGAACAGAAGGTGTTTACCTGTTATAATATCTTCGATAGCACCGTCCTTCCCTTCGTACACGTGCCTGTTATCCTTGACCTGCCGCCGCCGGAGCTCCGCGATCAGCTCCTGCTGCTGCCTCTTTGTTTTATGCGAAGGGGACTGAACGCAAAGCAGAGAGATTTGTAAGGACTGACCCCCAGCTCTCCCATTTCTCTCCCCCTGAATGTGAAACAGGTTTTGCTTCCGAGAGGAAAAGCTGGGCTGGGATTAAAGAGCCCGAGAGCGGCTGCAGGAGGCAGCACCGGCTGACCAAGCAGTTGGCTTGGAGCGATGGGAAACTTCCTCCAGTCAACCTCAGAAAATAAAACCCCATGAAGAAAATACCTAAAAAATGGTATCGTGGGGCTCAGCCCTGCTGCCGCGCTCTGACAGGGAAGGATCTGGGGAGGATCACACTTTGTGCCTGCAAGCGACAGGAAGCTCTGCACGCTCGACACCGGCAGAGTTTTAACAGACACAAGGCCAGGGAAGAACAACACTTAAGCTAATGGCAATGCAGACCAGATGGCTTCTGTCTATTCAGTTTTTCTTCATTTTGTGGACTTCAAACTCTTTCAGTTCTCTCCACATAAGGAGAAAACTTCTAGAGAAGCAACTCTAAGTTGGGCAACTGAAGTTCTTATAGAGTCGAGGTTTTGGAATTATCAGGAAAAACATAAGAACATGGTGGCTCCTGCCCGAAAGATCGATCAGCTTCATACCTTTTGGTCTTGTTGCTCCATCAATGCTTCTTGCTCCATAAGTTTTTCCATTAAGGCCTGTTCTTGCTTTTTTCTCAATTCATTCTCTTCTTCTGCTTGCTATTTATTACAAAAAAAACCACAACCAAACACAAAAAATCCCACAGGTTATAGCTTCCAATTGCTAAAGGGAACCTAAAAATTACAAGTGAGTAAAACTATCACTTGCTACTATGGGGCTGAAAAATACTGGGCTGGGAAAGACCTTCCTAGATCACACAAACCACTCTCCCCTAGTCCCAAAACATCAGATCCTGTCAAAGCTAGAGGGAGCCACAAGCCGTTCTGTTGGGAGCCCTGAGCCGCATGGCTATGAAATTGGGTTCTGAAGGACAGAGAAGAGGCAGATGCTCTTGTTTACCTTGTAGGCCTTCACAAACCGGACAAACACTGGGAAAAAGACCGAGGGAGGTGTCGTCTTGGGGTTCTCCCCAAAGTACTTCACAGCATCATCAAAGGCGTCCTACAAAAAGCAGAGATTCACTGCATTGCATCTATTCCACGACGGACTCGCCATCCATTTCTGCAGTATTCAGTGGAAAGGGTCTAGATCTCCTCCACGTGGGAAACCACTGTGTCACTCCCTCTCCTCTTATCAAACCAGGTGAACAAAAAAATAATACCTGGGCTATTTTGGCATCGTCCTGCAGTTTCTTGAGCTTCCCCTCATTGTTCTGAATGAACTCCTTCAGCATCGTGTTGTGGTCGTGCATGGTGTACTCGCGCTTTGTCAGATCCAGGCCCCTCTGCAGCTCCTTCACATCCAAGAGGACGTTTTCGAGAGACACTGGGGAATAAAACAAAAGTGCTGAACCCACAGCTTGAATGATTCCCCACCAAGAAGAGCCCCGACAGCCCACGTGTGGTGTGAAACCCCTCGCACGGCACTGCTGGCCAGGCACGGGGTGGGAATGTTACCTGCAGCAGCCTTCTCCACGTAATGAAGCTCGTTGTAAAAGAGAGACACGTGCTGGTACTTCTCCTTGACCACGTTTGAAATGTAGTGCAGCAGGGTCTGCTTTCGATCTGTCGACTTTGTCTCTAGGAGCTGAGGAGAGAAGGCAAAGAGGTTGCAAAGGGAGGAAGGTGCAGCGGGCTCCAAGAGAAGCGACTCAGCTGGTGCTTCTGCATCTGATAGGGATGGCTGTGAAAAGCTCATTCCATCCTGTAGCAGGTGGCTTTCAAGCCGTGGTCTTGCAGAACCTCTGAAGTCACACACCAATGAGAATAAGCAAAGAGGTTTTGCTTCGTGAAACGCGTTCCCACCCGCTCCCCGTGAGGCACCTCCAGTTTACTCACCAGGTCTAAACTCTGCAGCTTAAATCCATACACAGCTCCTCGTTTACTGCTGTTCATGTAGTTTCCCAGAGCCAGGATTATCTGCCGGGGTGAAGGAGAGGAGAGTGTGAGTTTTCGGGACAAGTGCACTTGAGAAGCCTCGGGAAGGTGAGCTGGTGTGTCAGCATCCACGCACGGTTTCAGCACATGTAAGTGGATGTGCCACAGAGCGACAGAGCTATTGACTGTATCTAAAATCAAACCCACCTCCAGTATTTTCTTTAACTTCTGCGATGACTTTATTGAGACTGACGCAGCTATTATTGCGTGAAGTTGCTGCAGGTAAACACAGGAAGAGCTTTGATTAGTGCACATCCAACCTGAGAGTAAAATTAAAATCTAAACGCTCACATTCTGAAAAAAAAAAAATCTCTTGCTTTTAATCCACACCGTGAGCCCCAGCCTGAACATTATCCTGCCCTGCCACATCAGGATTTCAAGCAATTCATCCGCACCACAATTTTACCACCCTCCGCTGTGGCCGGGTAAAAGTGTATTTACATCTTGAGCCTTATGACTGTGAAAGATGCATCAGGTTGAACGGGACAAACTTCAAAGAGCTCGCGGGCCTGCACCTATAACACCTTTCCCCGATGATACGAACAACCAGATATTCATTTAAACTGTTTTTTAACTTCTACAGGGTAAAGAAACAGGACAGTACTGGAGCAGCCCGGGGCTCAAACAGCACCTGGGGATATCAGTTACGGGCATATGAAAATACAGCTTGGAAACCACTCCTTCATTCGTGTAATTGTTTCTTGTTCTGTCTCTGTGAGAAGCAACCGTCAGCCCACAACACTCAAAGCATCTGTCTTCGAAAAATTCACATCGCGATAACCGTCACTGAGTGCCCCACAGCTCCCAGGGGCTGTCCCTCACTCACTGGGGTCAGCATCTGGATGCTTTCTGCAAAGTTGCCTATAAAGGCCATGATGGTCATCTTCTGCATCAGCCTCTCGATCTTGCTGAACTGCATCATGAAGCGGTCTTCGTCGGACAGGTTCTCGATGGGTTTCCTCTCCCGCTCGTAGAGCCGCAGAACTTTCACTTCGTTCTCCGTGGGCAGGAACCGCATGAGGCACTCAACAAAATCCACCGGCAATGTTTTTAGGTCAAATCTGTGCGGGTAACAAAGGGGAAGAAGTGGTGTCACGGCTCCACACAAAATCAGAGAATCAGTTTCGGTTGGAAGGGACCTTCAAGACCACCAAGTCCAAGCTTTGTCCCAGCCCTATCAACACCATTAACCCACGTCCCTCAGCACAACACCCACCCATCTCTTAAGCCCCTCCAGGGATGGCAACCAACCCCCCCCCCGGGGCAGCCTGTTCCAACGCCTTTCAGTAAAGGAATTCTTCCTAATATCCAACCTGAACAAAACAAGCAAGAAAGCTGCTGACGGCAGCTCTGTCTCTGGTGCTGCTCAGCTGCAGCTTGAGCCAGTAAAGCAACGAGAAGCCACAAAGAAGCTGTGAAGCTACTCCTGCTCTCATTGCCCTGGCTGGGGTGGGGGGCACGGTCCTGCCTGTGAAGCTCTGAGCACACGAAGACCTGAACAAGGTCACCGTGCTGATGTGAGCAGTGCTGCTGGGCACTCTGTTCGTGTTCCCCCCTACCCTCCCATGGCTACACCTTGTTTTCATCAGAGAAGACAGGTGGGGAGCGCACTTGGACTGAAGTTTTGCTTTATGGAGCGATTTACAATAGTCGCCTCTTCCTGATACTCTGGTGTTCACGGTAACAAAGGTGCTGTGCAAGCAGAATGAGGCATGCAGTAAGTGACGGCATGCTGGGGATATACTCGAATTAGCCTCTAATAAAGGAAGTGTTCATTTTTTAAGCGTAAATAGTGATAAATCTACATAAAACTGCAAGTTTTTTTATTTTAGTTTAAGGGGATCCCATTCCTGGAAATGCAGAACGGTTCCATCCTTACTCCTGGATTTTTTCCAGAGGCAAAAGCATTTACATCAACTGCCAGGTCCAAACTATTGCACTTACCAAAAAACACCGTAAGTCTTAGACACGATTTCCTTGCAAAGAAGTGTTTTACTTACACATGAATAGCTTTGCAGATTTCATCCGCCGTCTTTCCAGCTTTTCTTAAAGTGATGGCAAGATTTTTGGCCCTGTTGGCATCCAGCAATGTCACTTTGTTTGACCCTTTCTGTGTTATCTTTTGCTTGCTTGAAGTAAGATCGATGGCTGGACCTTGCGCTTTCGTCTTGAATATTTCTTCAAACTCATCCACGTTTAAATCCTAAAAAGGAAAGAAAATGATTTATTGGTGTACCCCTGCAACAACCGATATCCAGACAGAATGGAAGGCAGTGAGCAGTGCTCATACCTCCAGGATCCTTTCGTCATCGATTTCGTTGAAGACTGTCCCATTGATCTGGTTGGGTTTGAGGGCGACCCAGTTGAACACGGGCATGCGGAACTTGGTCTTGATCGGTTTCTTGATTTTCACAGCTGAAAAAAACACCAAGGGAAAGGAAATGACAAATTCCCCAACCGCTGAAAACCACCCCGCGCGCCCTCACAGCAGCTTCGATTCGGCCTTTCAGCACCGGAGGAAGAACCGGCCAAATTATCACACTAGGAAGCCTGGAAAGACCTTGCTGCCTCCAGAGGCCAACAGCATCAAGAGGCTTTCCCCTGCAGACCTGGACTCAATGCCAGAGCTGTGAAAACTTCACTGAAGAAAAAAAAAACAACTTTTTCCCAAGGTTTTGGTATAGGGAGTGGCCCTGCTGCAGGAGGCCAGTGCTGCTTCTCAACAAGTTTGTCTTTTAAAGCAGAAGGGGGTGGGCTGCAGCATTAACATGGTTGAAGTAACAGGTTTAACTTCCCTGCGCTGTGCAGAACCAGTAAATGGATTTAGTAACTTACACAGAGAAGCTACGAAAACGAAGACTGACCGCTCTCAGTAATGCGTGACCAGAGTGTGAAAGAGCAAGGAAAACACCACTTTCCTATCCCTGTTCTGGACAGTACCCAAATAATTTCTTTAATTCAGTTCCCATGTCTTTGTATTGTGACGTTAGCTGTTAAGAAGTCACTACAAAACCAGGATGATCCATCAGCGTTTTGCTCCTGAATTACTTAGAAAATGAAGTGTTTCTTTCCAAACATGAAACAGAAACCCGCTCCTTCTTCTCCAGTGCTGGAGAAAAGAGCCGTTCCTCCTGCGGCGGCCGGGGCAGCCCATGCAGGTTCCCCGCTCCCCCAGCCCAGGACGGACCATGCGTGGGTTTGGCTCAGGCCAGCGTTTGCTGCTTGCTCCTGCCCATCCTGCACTCGTGGCAGGAGAAATCTTGCTAAATATTTGATGCTCTGTCGAGATCCTCGGGCTTTTTTGCCACCGTTTCAGACGACAGTTGGGTTCCCAGGTTGCAAAGCACTTGAGCAATTATTTTACTTTCCTGTAACGATGCTTTTGCCAGGACAGAGATGACCCGTTTCACGGGACAGTCTGCCTGGGCACCAGAGCTGGGAGAATGTTACAAACATTCCTCTTGCTCTGCCATTCCACATCTAAAACAAGAATCAAGTTGTGTGTCCATGTCCCTTTCACGCTCAGGCTCGTTTCGTGGGGACATCACAAAGAATAAATTTCTGGCGAGAGTATTGGCTTGAA
Source organism: Apaloderma vittatum (assembly GCF_000703405.1). Lineage (NCBI taxonomy): Eukaryota > Metazoa > Chordata > Aves > Trogoniformes > Trogonidae > Apaloderma > Apaloderma vittatum. Next base: position 17,645 of record NW_009694147.1, read on the forward strand.
CCAAAGAACCGTAAGTGAATAGCAGGGAATACACACAACGTTCCGCTGTGTATTTTGAGAATTATATATCAGTATTTATATTTAGCCAACTGGAAGACATGAACACACGTGATCAACTTCTGCTCATCTCAGCTGAACGGAGTTTTACTCTCTGCTTAATTAGTGTGGTTGCTTCAAAAACAATTCCTAAAATAAATTCAAAAATAATTCCTAAAATAAATTCAAAAATAATTCCTAAAATAAATTCCAAAATAATTCCTAAAATAAATTCAAAAATAGCTTTCACCATCTGAAACACCCATAAAAAAAAAACATAGCAAAACCCCATGTTTTCTACTTGTGCATACATTAGAATAGATTATTAACTGCTCCTGGGTTATTTCAGGACAGGAAAGGAAGCAAACTGCTTCATGGGGGGCTTCCTGATGTAACTGAATCAAAATCTCTTAAAAATTTCCCTTCCTCCTCCATCACAGAGTCCGGGCAAGGCCATGGGGGACCAGCCCCCGCAGAGTCATCCTCGGCATGAGAGCGCGACTCAAGAAGAAACTGCACGTCTTAATGACTTGCTCAAGTGCTTTGCTGAATTGGGGCCCCACTGGGTGCCAAATCCCGACAGCCAGCAGCATCCCCGAAGCCACCGCGCGCTCCGGCCCTCGCAGCAACCCCCCCATCTCTCCCGCAAGTTCCCAGGCACGCGCGCGGGCACAGCACGGAGGGAAACGCGGAGAGGGAGGGAAATACTTAGCAGAAAGCAACCTACAGAAGAGCTTGATTGGCCCATCTTACCAGGAAGCAGAAAGAACAGAGAGAGAGAAAAAAATAATAAAATAACATTAGCCATGGTCGGAAAAGCAAAAGTTGTTATTTCACTGACTCCCCTCTGACCCAGAAGGTTCCTGCCCTGAGAAACACTCCTGCCTGCGTGGCTGTCCTAGCGAGAAAAGGCGATTTCAGTCTCTTTCTCTCTCCTAACCCACTGAGGAACAGATTCTCCACCCTCTCCTGGCTTTAGGCATCTTGCTGAAGCACCTCAGCGGCCGGACAGGACCCAAACCTCAGCCACACCTTTTGTGCTCGGTTCGTTTTCTTCTGCTACGCCCCAGGACCCTCTAGTTCTGTGACGCCTTGTGCTTTCAGAGGCAAGTTTAAAGGCTGGAATACTTAAATCAGTTTTCACCAAAAAAAAAAAGAAGCTGCTAATCAGAGCTCCTCAGTCTCTCTTTCTGGACTCGTATCAAGCTCTTGAGATTTCCTCGGAGGGAGCAGCGCGATACCAATTAGCATTTACTTGCTTGCCATATGTCAGAGAGCGCACAAAAACATGATTAAAGACAGTCAGTACAGTTTTCTTCCTTCCAGAAAAATTACAAAAAGCTTGCCATTATTTGCACAGATATTTCTTCATAGAGTTCATAGAAGAAACCAAAACCGTATTTTGCTTGTTTAAAGCAAAAAAAATGATCACGCTTGAAAAAGCGCAACGGCTATGCTTTTGTTTTACTGAGGAAGCCACCTCTTCCAGACCGAACCACATGCATCTGGTTGATAAGCGCTCTTTTCTTCTATAAAATCCCTCCAAGCGTAATATCAAGAGGAGAGAAAGGGCTTTATTTAGGTGACTAAGTGGTGAAGTCCCACCCCGGTGCCCTGCCCTTGCTTTGCTGACTTTCCCGGCACTGCGCGGCGCACCGAGGAGAGGCACGGCTGTTTTACCTGCGAGCCCTGAGTTGAACACCACAGTGGGAGAGGCCATCCCAGGCAGGG
>NW_009694148.1:0-425 GCF_000703405.1 Apaloderma vittatum
TCCACCACCACCACACGTGGTTCTGTTGCCACGGTCCGTGGTCCTACCACCCCCTAAATGTGGTTCTACCACCACTATGTGTGGTTCTACCACCACCACGTGTGATTCTCCTCCACCATCACAACGTGGTTGTTCTCCTCCACCATCACGTGAGGTTCTGCCACCGCCACGCGTGGTTCTTTACCATCACGCGTGGTTTTTCTTCACCACCAACACGCGTGGTTCTCCTCTACCAGCATCACGTGTCGTTCTCTACCACCACAACCACCACACATTGTTCTCCTTCACCCCCACACGTGGTCGTTCTCTGCCCCACACATCCCTGCCCTGTTTCTCTCCCCCCAGAGCGTGGCCAACCTGATGGAACGGCGCCAGTACGAGACCAAGGAGAGCAAGTGAGCGCCGGGGTGGCAGCTGTGGGTGGG
>NW_009694149.1:0-5375 GCF_000703405.1 Apaloderma vittatum
TGAGTAGGACAGAACAACCCTTTAGTGTTGTTTTTTTTTAATAATAATAATTAAAAAAATAATTAAGAAGTTTACACTGAGGGCTTATCCCTCGCTATATACTTACCTTACGTACCCAGCTCCCTATTCAATAACAGAATTAGAGGTTCTCTAAGTTCTATTCTATAATAAAATTAGAGGTTCAATAATAAAATTAGAGGTTCTATAAGGCTGGACACATGCTGTAACATTCCTTAGGTCAGTATTAGAGGCAAGAACAACCTCTCTGCCCAGAAATTAAAGGACTCACATGATACAGGTAAACTCTTACCCTGCAGAAGAGGAGGAGGGTGGGGAGCAAACTGCCATAAATGTCTCCCGAACCACACACAAATATCATTTAGAAAAGGAGCAGTTGACCAAGGCCAGAATTTTAGCAACAGTTTAGCAGCACCAAGAGGGCCCTGGGCTTGTTTGGCTGACTAGGAAGCAGAGACAGAAATTATGTCCTTGGCTAGAGCATAAAATAGTTCTGCATAGATTAAAAATAGGATCTATAACTAATGGATTTATCTTTTCTTTTCAGAGCCATTAATCACTGCTAACGTGAAATGCACAGGACAACGTGACTGAAGATCAGTGGAGGTGGTACCTCATGCAGCCCGGATACGGCCTCGTCACTCCCATCTCTCAAAACGCCCAAATCCAACTTTCTGCCTAGTTAACCGGAATTTCAAAGTAAGTGAGAAAATCTCCTCTGTGCTTTATATATGAGTTACACTAAAAAACAGTTTCAAAATTTAGTTTTGAAATTTCTTCACTGAATTTCAGATAGAATTGTCTTCAGCAGGGCTTGAACCACATTCTTTCCACCCCGCAAATCATGGGAAAGCCGCTGCTCACCCTAAATTCCTCTCAAAACAACCATGAAAAAAAAACTTTTAAAACCTCATACACATTATCTTGATGAATTTTTTTCTTTTAAAGCTTAACAAGGTAGAGCTTCTGTTCTTTTCTGGAAAAAGGGAAACGTGCACCTACTAAACTCTCTCCTTACACATGAACTGAACACACTTTTCTCCGTCTGACACCGTTACTAAGTCACATCTTGCCTTCAGCCACATGCAAAGAGCTTTAAGCTTCTCCAAGAAGCTCATCACAACTGAGAAATGAGCAAACTGCAGCATCTACCGAAACTATTTCCTATTTCCAAATCCTCATGCAGTTCTTCAGAAGCTCTTTCAAAGTTTCTTTTACTTGAGGTGAAACGCGTGAGAACTTCATCAGAGTAACGTTAACATTTCAACTACAGATACACATGAAACTAAATTTAGTTCTGACTTTGCGTAGTCAGATCCTGAGCGCTGCCAGGGGCGAGCAAGGCAGAATCACAGAATGCATCGGGTCACAAGGGAGCTTCAAAGGTCATCTAGTCCAACCCCTCTGCGGTGAGCAGGGTCATCTTCAACCAGATTGCGCTGCTCAAAGCCTCGTCCAACCTGACCTTGAATGCTTCCAGGGATGGGGCCTCCACCACCTCCTTGGATGACCTTTCTCAGTGCTTCATCACCCTCATCCTAAAAATTTCTTCCTTGTATTTCCTGTGGACCAACCCTCTTTTAGTTTAAAACCATTACCCCTTGTCCTGTTGTAAGAGGCCCAGCTAAAAAGTCTGTCCCCATCTTTACTGCAGCCCCCTTTAAGCAATGAAAAGCCACAATAAAGTCTCCCCGGAGCCTTCTCGTCTCCAGGCTGAGCAACCCCGACTCATTTAGGAAAATGCCTTTTTACAGTCAGTTATTCTAAAAACTGCAGGTACTCACTGCTACAGAGGACTTTTTGCAGATGTTTTTTAAAATCATCCATCATAATGACAACAAACAACAGTTTTATTACTTCTATATTAAGTGTATCCTTCTCTGATTTCTTGGCAGGCTAAACATTTCCTGTTTATTTCTTGTTTTTCTTGGCAAGAAAAAGCTAACATAAGAAAAAGCACCGTTTTGGGGTTTTCTTTGACTTGAGACTTCTAATAACTCCTGTCTACAGCCATCTTCACCTACAGCACGCTGAAACTCCTTAACTCATTCAGGATGCACTGCTAGCAATTCTCTGAAACTAACAGGTTAAAAAAATAAATCGGGAATTCTATAAATTGCCTTCCTTGGTTAGCTGGGAACCTAACCAGCAGAAGTAAAGAGGTGACAGGGATTTGTAAAAAGATTAAACCAGGGGAAAAAATGGGTCAGTTATTCAGATATCTCTTAAGCACAGAGTTATTACGGAATCACAGAATTATTGAGGCTGGAGAAGACCTCTAAGATCAGCAAGTCCAGGGACAAAACCATAAAAATGGCAGATTACTGGAGACTTCCTTCTAAATCCCAATTTCACATAACTGAAAAGGCTTGTTTCAGCAGCAAAGGGAAATGTTGGCTTTCAGCAGTCAAAAAATTGAGAAACTTATTTTCTAAGAAAAAGGAATCAGGTCTGTCAGACCTTCCTTACACAAATCAGTCAAAATAACATTAAAAAAAAAAAAAAGCACTACTTAAACCAAGGCATGGGGGGAGAAGAATTACATTTATGAGATGTTATGGGTTCTACAGCCATTAAGAACACTCATGGGCTATTGGATCATTTCTTTTTTTTAAACACTAGCAGCTAAATATGTTCACTTAATACAATCAAAGATTTTTTTTTTTGGTGTCCACGGCAACTTCCCAGGAGTTTTTCCTCAGACTTTGCGGTAAGTCTCCCAAATGCCCTTGACCAGAGGCGCTCAAAGCCAGATTGAATGACAAACTGCTGACTTCCACAAACAGAAGATCACTCTCCTGTACTGAGACAAATCGTGAAAGCTGCTCCATGTGTAACGTAGCATTCTCTTCAGGTGTTGAGGGGTGGGTTTTTGCTGTTGTGTGGTTATTCAATACATTTAGTTAACAAAAGAAAAAACAACCCCACACAAGTATTCTGTTTACCTAAGCAAATTCACTTTTTGGACTCACCTGTGACTTGCAATGACCGGGCACAGCACTTTGTTTGACCATGTCCTTGTAAGTACGCGAGTTCTCTTCTCTGAAGTTTGCAGCATTGCCGTGCAAGCAGGAATTTAGACTCTTAAGGACAGACTTAACCTATTTAAAAACAATTTAAAAGAAAGGAAAAAAAAAAAGGCAAGCAGTAATTACCAGGTCTGTCAAAATTGTACTTTTTATGCATGAAACTAATTTCTAGCTACCCCACACTGCTCCATCCACCATGTCTTCACGTCACACCACCCACAGCTCCTCCAGTCCCACCTACGTCTTGCACATTCACAGAAGAGTGACGAGGTTGCTTTATTACTGAGAGATCCTACACGGCAGGACAGCTCGGCAGATAGGAGAGCTGCTCTCCAGAGGGCACAGAGTCCCAGAAGGGGTGAGCCAGCTGCACAGGGCTGCACCCAGGGTCACACAGGCAGAGGCACGCTGCCTGGCAAGACCCCTCTCCTCAGTTTTAATCCTGTCACGCAGATCCGTGACACGGGTCCACATCTACCGCACCACTAGGTAAGCTCATCCCATCCCGTGATCCTGCTTAATAGCACACGTCTTCCACAGAACTGGACACCCATCCCCACCAGGGGGCAAGGCAAACGATCCTCGAGTACTTGGGACCTTTGAGGGTTCCAGTCTATCAACTGCAAAGACAAGGCTGGCTCCTGCCACACGCTGCTGCCCAAAACCAGGCGTGACAGAAGCGTGTTCTCAAGAGCACTCAAAGCACAACAGGCCGACTCTGAAATCTTTCTCTGTGCTCTCTGCAAACACATTTAAACCTTTCACAGTAAAACCTCCTGTAGTTGTCCCGTGGAAAAGCAGATTATTGAGTTGCTGCTGCCTACTCTCACATTTGTGCTTCCCACAGGTGCTCTTTCTTCAGCTTCAGTCATTTGCCTGACAAAACAGCAAAACAATGTCTCAGATTAGCAAGTCAATGCACCACACAAAGTGAGGCTTCAACTTCACACAGAGCCTGTGACTCTGACACAAATCAAGATAAAGTTGTGTGGAGATCAACTCTTAAAACTTAACAGCTCCTCTCCTAAAGCAGTAAGATGATGTCAGACCATTCCTACACCCAGCTGTGGCTGACCTACTCTGACCTACCGACTGGTACAACTATGGATTTACCTAATCTGAGATGCAATCTGAATTCTTTAACAACGATTTGTTCAACTCGCAGCCCAATCCCCACTCTTCCCTTTTCTGAGGGCTTGCTGGAAACAGCTTAAGAGCTGCATGAATTAGTTAACCCATTCCTGATAGTCACTTTTGTTGGGTTTCCTACAGCATTTCCATCGCATTTGCAGACTGACAGGAAAGTCCACAGCAAGGATTTGCTTTCAGAAGAGTTCAGTGAAATATCTGGCTGCTCCTTTACCAATTGGTCTTCAGCGCAGGGGCAATACAGCCTCAGCGTTGCAAGGGAAGAGCCGCACCAACACAGCCCTTGTGCTACAGAAAGCTCTGTGGCCCACACAGATGGGAAGGTCGGTCTCCTTGTATTCAAGCTAAAACAGCGAGCTCTGCAAAGCAAACGTGCACACAACTGCTCCTAGGTGCTAGTTTTATTACACACAGTTTCCTTTCAGAAGGGCTGACTCGTAAGATCTTTATACCACCCTCGATGATTTGCTCAGTCAATATGTCTCAGCCACCAACCTTTACTGATCTTTTAACCAGCTGTGATTTATTCACTCTTCTTCAGTCAAAGCAAACATAATGTTACGTGTTAATGATCTGGCTAATCACTACTTCTGTGACACAACATAACTATTCACAACTTTACAAGCATTAGTTGATATCTTAAAGCCCCCCAAACGCTCCAATTTTATCTTGGAACAGAACCACAGAACGGTTTGGGGTGGAAGGGACCTTAAAGATCATCTAATTTCAACCCCCCGGCCATGGGCAGGGACACCTCCCACCAGCCCAGGTTGCTCCAAGCCCCGTCCAACCTGGCCTTGAACAATTCCAGGGATGGGGCATCCAGCATTCTCCGGGCAACCTGTGCCAGGGTCTTACCCCCTCACAGGGAAGAATTTCTTCCTAATACCTAATCCAAATCTACGCTCTTCCACTTTGAAACCGCTACACCTCACCCTGTAACTACACTCCCTGATCAAGAGTCCCCCCGCCAGCTTTCCTCTGGCACCCTCGAAATCCTAGAAGGCTGCTACACGGTCTCCCCGGTGCCTTCTCATTTCCAGGGTGGAATTACTTCAAATCATGGGAAATTTTCAAAGCGTTGCAGGTGCTGCATTAGGCTTCACAACCTATGTAAAAGTTCAACTGAAGCTTAAAATTTACACAGCAGTTCAAAAAAAAAAAAAAAAAAAAAAAAGA
>NW_009694149.1:5618-11893 GCF_000703405.1 Apaloderma vittatum
GCTCTTCCACTTTGAAACCGCTACACCTCACCCTGTAACTACACTCCCTGATCAAGAGTCCCCCCGCCAGCTTTCCTCTGGCACCCTCGAAATCCTAGAAGGCTGCTACACGGTCTCCCCGGTGCCTTCTCATTTCCAGGGTGGAATTACTTCAAATCATGGGAAATTTTCAAAGCGTTGCAGGTGCTGCATTAGGCTTCACAACCTATGTAAAAGTTCAACTGAAGCTTAAAATTTACACAGCAGTTCAAAAAAAAAAAAAAAAAAAAAGGTAAAAAAGGTAAGCATGCACTTCTGTGCTCCAGCCAACACACACCCTCTTTCACAGAAACAGATTTTTAATGTAACTTTCTGTGGCTGTCACTTAGCTTTTAGGGGCTTTTTTTTATTGCCCTACTGGTAAATCATTCCTAGAAAGGCCTTTTGGTATCCCCTCAGGATACGAGGGTGTTACACTGGAGCTTTGGTGGAAGCCAATGCTTTAGTTAAAGCAGCACTGACAGCTTGCATTGCATTACATTGGCAAATTTAAAAAAAATTCAACAAAAAATTCTTATTGAATACTTTAATGCCACATCACACCAAATGCTTAAATTCACGCTGAAGTCTTTCTCCCTGTGAGGACGTTTATCTGGATCTCTCCTCTGTGAGGCTGTTGACTTCTCGGGCATTTGCAGAAAGTCTCTACCATCAAGACACCCACCCACGTCTTTTCCCATTTCACTGACTCTGATGGATGGTTCAAATCTTACTGGAGGAACGACAGATTCCTCAAAAACGTAATAATTCGACAGCCCCAAAAAAACAATCCCTTGGTCTTCCTTAGAAGCGTAAGGTTCACTCATCTTCCCATCAATGCTTTTTAAAATTAACACTAAAAACTTTCAATGACCCTTCCAAACAGCAAGCCCTCTCAGCATGCACAGTCACCCCCCTGATTTTGGTGCCTTCTGTCCCCACACATCCTGTCCCTTGGGGACAACAGGGATCATGATTTCCCCATACACACATACGGACGCACACACACACACCCCTTCTCCACAGTCTTCTTGCACTGATCAAATAGAAGCCAAAGTAAACCTGAAACTTGAGTTATTCCTCCCTGATTAACAGGAATGTTGCTAACCTGAATGCCTGCTTTTCAAAGTAATAAAAATAGTGGTATCTTGAGGTGGATTTATGTCACACTTCAATGAGACACACTGTGTGCCTGTCCAGACACTGATGCCACCATGGAAGAGTATCTACGTCACAGGTTTTGCAATTCCGCGTGCTGCAGCACCCCTAATCCTCCTGAAAGAGAAGTTTGGAAACAACACCTTCATATTGTAGGAGATCTTGAGGAAGGCCTAAAATCTTCCACCTGCACGACTACAAATTCCAAAACCAGGTTGCATGGGAAAACTGTTGTTAAGTCCAAAGACACACACTTTTTGAATTTCGTATATATTTAGGTCTACCTGCTTCACAAAGCTACATGGGACAAGGTTTGCTGGGAGAAAGATTCCAACCTGCTCCTTGATTCTGCCTTTATGAAGGGTAATCCTCAAAAAAGTATGCCTGTACCCCTGTAATCTTCTTCTGCTAAAAATAAAAAAGAAACACAACCAAAAACATAGCACTTTTCTGCAACATTTATGTTAAAACATCTAACGTCAACATGAAATTAAGCACAGTAAGCACTTGGGAAACCGTGCGACACAGATATATCCACCAAGAACTGTGGCTATGTGTGTGCAATTATCTTAACTTCAGCCTTCTTAAAGTCACACATTATCAGTAATTATCAGAAATTCAAATTTTGAAGCCTCCCTATGTACTTCAGTCCTTGCTTTATTAATTCCAAAAATAAGGGAATAACAGCTCCCTCTATATATTCACCTTCACTTATAATTCTTACCACGTGTCACGCTCCATTATCTCCTGGTAGACCAAGGAAACATAAGGAACTATTAAACAAACAGGTACGGAATATTTAACTGAACTTCCGCTCACTTCAGAGTGAACTAATCCAAAAGCAGCTTAAGTGCACAATTTGTAGACTATGTCCTTTCAAACAGATGTTGCTATAAACCAGCGTTATTGATATTAACACACTCTCAGTGAACCTTTTTATTTAGGAATATAAAACTCCATCTGAAGCTACAGAATGTTTTTCCAGATTCATTCTGATAGATGGCCCACCTAGTACAATCTACACTTCCCTAGACCACACTGTCTTTCCAAATACATTTTTAAACAAACAAGAATGCTGAAATCGTCAATTACAGAACATGTAAAAACAAACTCTTTGAAGTTATAAACCAGTATATATGGCCAAATATTTTTTTAATCAGCTGCACGAGGATCTGTATATACTGTATGCAAATCTCTATATAATGACATATTAATTTCATTAGACTACCGAGATTAGATGCAAAGCTACTTTTCCTACTTCACCAGCTCCTCTCTTTGTAAAATTCAAGTAGTAATTATAAGTCTTCAAGACTGCTGACTTCACCAAGCACCGTCACAATGCCATTTAACAGATGTAAACTGTTTTTAAAGAGAAATTAAAGGCGACCTATTACTTGGTTGAGAAGTTATTACATTTCTCAGAGAAAGGCCACCAGCAAGTATTGCCAAGTTTTCTGTCCACTTCCCAAGTCTCCCCTCAGTGTCCCTGTTAGAAGACTGCGGTGTTCAATATGAAGAGACCTTTGCTTTTGGAGAATTACGTTTTTGCCAGGTGCTCCCAATATGTGATCACTTGAAAGGCTGGGAACTACCAGGCACATAAATCATTACCCTTAACTTTGAGCTACAGCAACCAAAGCAAATATTACACTGCAGAATTCCCTCTCCTGGATTGTTTTCCGCTTTTTTGAAATATCAGGATCACCCCAGACACCTAGAATCCCTCCTGAAGGATAAAAAAACCTATGTAAACCTCGCATCCTGTTGTGAGAATCGACTTCTACAGAGACAAACCTGCATAGGTGTTCCCACCGGCCATTCCCTGCCCACCTTCCTCCTGCCGACACAGGCCACCGGGGAAGCGAAGGCAACACAGGTGCTCCAACTCGCCGGTTGTACACACCAGAGCGGCCGATCCCCACACTTTCAGGTCCGCTGGCGTAGCCCACGGGGCACCGAACCGGCGCTGCTGCCACTTTCGCTACACCTCGTTTGCCTCCCCTGCCAGGGGACGCACACTCCACACCGCAGTTACTACACGCACACACGTTGCCAGGCTATGGGGAGCGTCTCTCCTCCAGCCCTTGAAGCCGCAGGACAAAGGCAGCAGGAAGGAGGCGAGCGGATTGCGGGCTGTGGGCAAGGGAACAGCCCCTCCAGACACATCAGCAGCGCTGGCATTGAGCAGTTTCTCCACGCAGCGATTCCCAGCCAGCGGAGTTGCGAAGCTGCACCAACCCTACAGAAAGCAGCACAAATTGCTCGCCCTTAAACGTCACCTCATGTTTTCTGCACACACGCGCCCTTTCGAATACCTCCGCGGCGACTGAAATCCTTCCCCTGACGAGCAAAGATTTCACACCGCCAAAGGCCCTGCTACAGAAGCGAAACAAACACCGAGCTTACATTTTCGGTCTTCTTGCTTTACAACCAGTCTCAGCCATGTAAGGTCTGATGTCACTGGAGTACCAGTATGTGGAAGTACTCTGGGAATTGTAGTCTTTGCTGTGTTGTGCAATAGCTACAAGGTCCAGGATCCAGGGCTGCAACCCTGAGCCTCAGGAGCCGTGTCCCTCCCGCAGAGGCTTACGGGCACGGCCTGAGCAGCGCAGCTCAACTCCTTTACTCAGCCAGGAAACGCTTCGCAGGTGGGCAAGAGGAAAAGTGTGGGGGAGGTTCTGAAATACACCTTCTCCTCCTCCCTGTAAAAGAAGTCATTTCTAAGCACTTACTCTCAGGTGATCACACATTTCCAAACCCATTTAACTTGTAATAATCAACCCCGTGAAGAAATTTTAATCACTATGCTCAAAATACACAATATACATACAATAACTTCATAATTAACTGCACAAGAATTCTCATTACAAGTTTATAATCTCTTGTACCTCTTGAATTTTGGTATCTCTATATTAGAAAATAATTCACTGGAATGAATGGGGTTTTTGTCAGTGGTGACGATCCACCTGCCACTCTCATCTGGCTCACCTCAGCTGAGTAACTACAAAAGACTTGCACAGAGTGAACAAATCAAGCCCTAAATTTCCTATAAAAAGGATTTTAAAAAAGGTTATTTTAGCTAAAGTCATTATTTTAGCTAAGGTCTTTCTTTCATCCTTAAGTGCTGTACCTGACTTACCTTCACACCACTTTCAGTAAAATGTCTCAAGTTACCTTTTATCATTTTTTATTTTTTCTTTATTAAAGTCATTTTCCCCACAACTCTTTGCCTTAACTCAGACAGGTGATGAACCCTGATCCTTCCCTCACATCACCATAATTGTAATGCTTACAAAAAGAAAACACATAATTTAAGCAAATTAAGAAATCCAGAGACAGTGAAACAGAGTCATTTTCATCTTTTTGAAGAAAAGAATAATTTAAAAAAGTTGTAATATAGTTCAGTTGCTGGGAAGGGTAGTGGGAAGTACAGTCCATCAGCAGCCAACTGTTTTTACAAAGTCTCAAGCCTAGGAAAAAAAAAAGAGAAAGCATAATGCTAACAAGCTCTGGCTAAATTTAAAAAAAAAACCCAAAAAACATTCAAGCTGCCTTTCAACATATACTTCAGTCATCAGAGTTAAACCTAAAAATACGTGTTCACCGTGAGAAATACAACTGCCCTTAAATCCATCCTGCAGAATATGAGCAAACTCCGATGACAGCTAGAAGCGTTCCAGTGGAAATGGGAAAATTATTCGGTGTTAAATTCTTCAACAACTTAACACAGGCAGACCCCAAACAAAAGATCTGAAAAGGGGGGAGGGAAAAAGACAACTTTCTCCAAAGTTTTCTTCTGCTCCCGAGGTATTTTTAAGGATGTTAAGGTAACACCACCTTGCTCCACAAAGCCCTTCCCTCACTGCAGCATTCACTGGAGATTAAATAGAGAAAGTCCAAATGTTTCCAGTGTTATGGCAGCACAGTACTAAAGTACGCGTGATATTTTTAGTGATATGAATAGACCCATTAGCGTCAAACGAAATCCGACCGCAGAATTTCATGCTCGTTTTGGCCTGGGCAAGAGAGAGAGAAAGAGAGGAAAACCAGACCCAAATCCACAAAAACAGTTTAGGCATAAATTATTTCCACCAGCTCGAGAACAGCGTGTTACAGAAAAAAACAAGCCAGCCTTTTCTGAAGGGCTCAGAGCCTGCAGAAAAGAAAAATATCACACAGGCAAAGGGCTGAGAGAGTAGCTTGAAGTAAAAACGTAGCAAGCCTCTTTGCTACTATCCAGCAAAAATCAGGTGCAGCAATATTTCTTGCTCTCAAGGTGCAAAAGGCCCCCAGGGCGTGCGAACAGCGTGAGGCTTCAGCAGCAACGGCTATGAGCAAGGGGACAAAAGCTGCCCCAAAAAACACTGGAGAAAACGATTCTGCTGGAAAAGTAGGATCATGGCAAGCTGTGAAGAACATGTTGTATTTGTTACTCCCAGCTGTGCTACCTTCATCCACTTTCCTGCGGATTTCAAAGGTTTCACTAACACATTAAGAGTGGGCAAACACACGCAGAATATTAAGCCGCAAACAGGTGTCCGGACTTTTAAAACTTGGTAACTCCAAGAAACTCCAGTGTGCGGAAGATGCTTGCACACAACCCGTGGGGATCCACTGCAGGAATGATCCATTTAAGCGAGCAGACTGCAGGGCTTGGACTAACAGCAAAACAGCTGGTCATAGAGCAGATTGAAGTGTTGGGAGTCGTTCCTCCGGACCCGTCCCCACACCGGGCCTTTTCAGTATGGCCCGAAATGCAAAAAAAAACAGGAGGAGGGGGCAAAAAAACGACAAAAAAAAAATAATAAAAAAGTCTATTCCTCCTCCGCAGCCTCAGAAAGTGACTCCTGTCTCACCCTATTGTGGTTCAGGCTAACACACTCGCTGATTTCACCGCTCCTGCCCGCTCCCTCCGGGCAGAAACATCACTCGGGTTTGGGGGCTCAACACCCCTCAGGGCGCTTTGAACTCCCGAGCGCGACCAGACCCCAGGCAGGGCGCACGTTTACGGCTGGAAGAGGAAGACGGCCTTGCGCTTTGGCACACACGTCCTTTATTTACACGGCTCTGCCCTACCAGCAGCCACAGGGGGTTCCCCT
>NW_009694150.1:0-557 GCF_000703405.1 Apaloderma vittatum
GTTTATTTTTAATTTTGCCAAGCATTATTTGGGGATAATTTGCTAAGGGGATGTTTGTCATGTTGTCTCTCCTTGTCTTTTCCAGCCAAAGAGACTCAGAGCTTTCCATGGATTTTATCACTTCTTGAGGCTTTCCCTAATAAATGTATTGCGTGTGTATATTAGCGTGCTGTCAGAAGAAACACTTCTTCTACACCTGTTTTTCTTGAAAGCACTGGCATAGATGTTCTGTGCGTCTGTAAGAGAGGTGTCTTAGCGGAGCTGGGAGCTGCAGTCGAGAAAGATTGAGACTGTGAGTTTGGTAGTATCCAGATTCTGCACTTTTGGGACTTTTAAGAGGAAGTCTAGGGTGGAGGAGGAGGGAGAAGCCAGGGTCTGCCTGACTGCTGGGAGACTCCTCAGCAGGTAGAGTTACTGAATGCGCAGCACGGGGACACCTGGTCGGAGCAACACGTGCAGCAGCGCTGCGACTGAACCGTCGATACCTTTTCCCTCCCTGGGCTGGTCAGGCTGTTGGTGTGAGCTGTTGGTTGGCTGAGAACAAGAGCGTTGGGGGA
>NW_009694150.1:724-18014 GCF_000703405.1 Apaloderma vittatum
GGACAGGGGCTCCAGGGCTGCCCTGGGGCTCCCACGGCACCGGGCACTTCCTCAGCCCAGGCACGACAGGACCTGCTGCTTGTACTCCACCCGCCCTTTCCATCTCTGAGATTCTTCATCCCTTCTTGTCTCGAAGGAACACATCCTTTTGTTGAAATGAAGTGATATAGAGTCAGCATTACACAGAGGAATGAGCTATAAAATAATGGGGCTAATAAGCATGTAAAATAACCTGACTGTACAAGAGTGCAGTCTATGGAAGAGCAGCTGCAGCAAATATATTCGGGTTATCAGTGTGTGGCTATTTTGTGCTGAGAGGGCTTAGGTGTAATGAGAGTTACTGCATCACGGGAACTCTTGGCAATGAATGGTGACATTTTCCAATAACAACTTTTAGAAATGAAAAAAACATCCTCTGTGTGAGTGGCTCTGACTGACAGCTTGGGGATCTCCTCTCTCTGCCCTCGCAGCAGACACGGCGTGTGTGGGGGCGGCAGCTTTTCCTGCGCCTCGCAGACAAGATGCCCCGAACCCCCTAGGCAGAGACCCCCGTGAACGGCAGCCAGGCCGTTTGTCCCCCGCTGCTCGCTCGGTCTCCGTGTGCCCCAGGGAGACGCAGGGACACCGGGTGGGTGGCTCTGTCAGGATTAGGTACCTGCTGCTGAGAGCCGGGCGCAGGTCCCCAGGCTGCTTTCAGGCAACCAGATGGTAACTTTGCGTCGCTTTAGTCCTGCGTGAAGGCTTGAAGGATCATCAGAAGATTTCCTGGGTTGACTGTCCTGGCCTTGGTGTTCTGAAACTTGGGTTAGAGTATTATTATTTTATTTTAAATTAAAATGCAAAACAAGGACTTGACTGAAATAATTCCACTGACCCAATCATAAGTCTGAAGGTTTTGGAAATATCCAGTTCCCTTAAACGGTGCCCGATTTCACCCAGCCCATTATCCTGCTTTCCTCCAGATCAGCACATGACATTCTTGCTCCCAACTCCAATAACTTATAGGCTAGAGCAACATGTCGCTATTTTCAGAACAGGATGAGTGCTGCATCACCTGCATCTCTGGCATTTTTATTTTCTCCTATGTGATGTATTAAAACCACAGACCTTGTCACCAACAAACCGAGAAAGCATCATTCAGCTCTGAGTAGTTTTTCTGGACACTTTTCTTCTTCTTACTTTTTTTTTTTTCCCTATAAATGTCAATGCATAAAGAATGCAGGATTAAATTTGATTTGGGCTATTGGTATTTGGTACATAAAGAATAACTGTTTGGTATCAGTAAAATATATTGGAGAAATTGACTTCTCCAGCTGTGTTCATCCTTACAATTGAGTTATAAATAAATCTTCAAACCCCATTGAATACCGCTGTGGAAGTTAGGGCAGGCCGACTTTGAAACAGTGATTAGTTAACTCTTACTCTAAAAAATACTGTGAACTGCATTGCTGCTATTGCTGTAATCTGACCGTTGTTTACAAGTCTTTGTAAACCTTAAAAATTATACTCATTTTGCCTCACCTGAAAAAACCCACTGAAAATTCTTCATTGGTTTTTTTGGTGAAAAATTATTTGCATTACTCATCACCTGACCAAAAAAAAAAAAAGTCAAATCATTTGTGAAGATGACGGATGATGGGCTATTTTGTCCAGTCATTTTATCTGCCATTTGTATCAAAAAGTGCACTGGAAAATGTCTTATCTCAGTCAAGTGTCTGGCTCCGTGTTGTTGTTTGTTGTGCTGCTGCTGAGGTCCCAGAGCTCCGATTTTTCTGTGTCTTGACATCCAGTTCATAGCAACCTCGTCACAAACCTATTTAAACTGTGATCGTGTCGCTCCTGTGGTCAACTTAATTTGGCATTAACAAGAAAGAGAACCAAGTACGTTGCTAGGAATTTTTGTCAGCAGTGGCCCCTTCTCCAGGAGCTCATCTTGGCTGGTGCTTTTTCATGAGACGAGATGTCATGTTATTCCATGGCAGTAAGTTTGCAGAAAAACCCGTCCTTTTCCTTACGGTCCGAAGCTGCCGTCTGGTGCTGAGCTGTAACACGCTGAGAATCTGCTCAATGGTAAATTGTAAGATTGCATAATTATGGCTTACACAACATGCACACGCGAACAAACCAGGGAATTAGGATGTAGGATGGATTAGGGAAGTCTGCTTTTTATAGCTTTCATCGCTAGTATTCCCCACGAAAGGAATTTCTACTGCTTAATTTAGTAACGCTTATATCTGGTTCCCGGATTTCTGGAGGAGGTGGGAAGGAGCGCAGCTGATTTTGCTCTGAGCCGAGGGAATTTTTGCTGTTACCACTCTCTCTAATGACTTGGAAAGGTGGTGACTTTCCCCGAGTGCCTTTTGCTATCCTTGCTTCTCCTGCAAGGGAGTGGTTTTCCCCAACAACAATTGACAATTCCATCTCTCATTTTAAATAACACGAAAACAACCCAGGCTGCTCCCACCTGGGACTCTGCAGATGGGCAGTGTTTTAAATCCCGCTTGAATAATCACTGATACTAATTATAGAATTCGGGGAAGACGGCGGGGCTGCAGCGCTGCGGCCGACCGGGGACTGAGGCTGTTACTGGGCGAGTGCCGTCGTCTTCCAGCACAAACTCAAAGGCAGCAAATCAGAATAATTTCTTCATTGTGAATCACTGCTGCTCGCTTTGTCTCTGCTTTTCCTCCCCTTTGCTGCCCTTGCACTTCCAGTAAGGGAGCGTGTAGCAGCGATGTAGTGAGCGCTTGAATGGCTGGAAAACCCTTTCATGGCAAAGAAGATATGATTGCTGCTTATTTATTTTATTTTTTGGTTAATACGACTGGAATACAAATGGGGCTTCAATGCCTAAGGGCCTCGCATTCCTCGAGTAATTCCTTATGACACGTGTCAGGCTCTGTTTTATTCAGGTGGGTGGTAGGATATTAAACAATAAAGCAAGCTTGCATTTCTCTGCAACTGTATATGCACACTCGCTGGCACAGAGGTGCTTATTAGTAGAATGTCATATCCGCACGGGCTGTACCTAGCCCGAAACATTGTGCACGTACCGCGTGGGCCTTAAGAGAAATCATCTTAAATCAGTCAGCTCGCCTAACGCCGGGGTGTCCTTTCTGCCTTATCCGGTGTCCAGGCAGAGATGAAGCTGCAAGAGACGTTCCTTAAGTAATGCTCTAGACGGAACATTGGTGTCTGAATGGAATATTGATTTCCTAATTGCTCTGCTGCTGTTAAATGAGTCGTTAGCGGGGAGTAGGGGGAAAGCAAACTGGGCTGTGTTGCACACCAGCCTAGGTTTGTCTCTGCTAAACACGCCCGGGGTGTTCATGTGTGGAATTCAGCAAAAGGAGTGCGATGGGCCGGTCCCTGCACATCGTCCCGCTCGGTCTGCCTGAGCCCCTCAGCCTCTCCCGGTGGAACGAGGGGTCTGTGCAGAGGCGGGTGGGCTCCTTGAGCACCTCCTAGGTCAAAACACCCGGACTCGCTGGGCGTACCCGCTGTCCTGTCTGGTCCCGGGGTCAGGGCTGGACCCGTGACCTCTGTCTGGTTTATTCCATCTCCTTGTAACAGTCCCTAGAAGCAGCTCACCTGGGAGGCCAATGGACCCGTCTGGTGTCTTTCAAGCCTCTAGTCAGGCACTTTGGAAAGCAAAGAGCCGTCTCCGAAACTAAATCTTTATTGCAAAGAATCTTCTTGAGACAATAGGAACGACAATCAGCTGCGACACATCTAGCTGATAAGTGACATTTCTTAATATGGTTTCAAGAAAATACAGCATATGCTTATGTGTTCAAACACATCCTCTTAGCAGAAAAATAGCTTCTTTATTTTTCTGAAGATTAAAATGCCAAATCAACTAATTTCTTCTCTTTGAAAACCTCTCCCGCATAAAACACTTACGCTCTCGGTGAACTAAATTGATTTATATTCAGCGATCAGTTCTTTATAGCCCATAATTTGCAGAACAACAAAGCTAGTTGGAAATTGTGCCCTGGTAAGGGGCAAGCAGCTTTCCGAGTAAGACGGAAACACGGGGGCACAGAAAAGAAGGTGGGTGCAGCTGAGGCCGGCGAGGCACCGGGGCTGTACTGGGACACGGACTTGCGGGGAAGCCCTGGGAGCCCCCGGAGCTGCTGCCCAAACTCCTCAAGAGTGAAATGGGACTTGTCCCTGGCGAGGTAGGAGGGGAAGGCACGGGTGCATGTGTAACGGTCGGTGTTACGCCTGTAGCAGTAACCGTGCACGTTCTTCCCCAAGCTGTTGGGATTCTCTCTGGTGTTCCTGCAGTTCAGGTCCCTGTATGTAATTTCATTAGGTGCTGGAGCCTTTTTTTTGGGGCGGGGAAGCTTTTCCATTGGCTTAAGAATATTTGAAATTTCTCCTAAGGTCTCTGTCGGCCTCATTTGCATCATCCATGGAAGATTCTTTTTTTTGTTTATTAGGCGAGTTTACAAAACTAATACAATTACATTAAATTTCTTCCAGTGTGTGCGTCAGTGACTGGCACGGAGAGCTCGGAGATGAAATTGGAATTTGTCTGCCTCTGTTTCGGTGTGGTAATAAGACGATGATAGAATGAGCCAGGCATTAGGTACAAAACTGCTGGGGTCTGGCGAGTGAATGAGAGGCTATAAAAGATTGTGTCGGACGGGAGGAGAGCTCGGACTACGCGTACGGGTTGGAAGTGGAACTGGAGGCTGAGAGGGGAGGCCAAGAGCACGGGAGGCCAAGACGCGGCTGCGTGCGGGACCGGCCCTGCTGGTATAAACACGAGCAATAAATGCGTATGTCTGAAGAGGGTTTCTCTCTTAGGTTGGATTTTAGGTGAGATCGCATGCTCTGCCTGCGAGGCTTTGTTCGGGATGTGTTTTTGTGGAAATCTTCTGTTTTGTTCCCCAGAATGGGAGACTTTCAGACACTGAATAAATACAGGCAGAGCTAGCAGGGAGGTGTTACAGCGCCGGAAACAGAAACAGTCTTAAACAAATTAAAAGGATGGTAATTAGCCAAATGAATTTCATCATGGAGATAATCAGACGAATACATTTAGAAGGAAAATAATCCCAATTCTCAGAAAACAGTAATTAAAATATACTCATTTTGGGGAATGGTTAGCAAGCTAGATTGGAGGCAGCAAAGCAGAATAAAGCCATGATGGATGCTCTTTGGGGTGGCGTCTGACGAGGCCCCAAGGTATGATCTAAACGTAGCCCCTCGACAGGATCCAATCTGGAGTTTGGGAAACATCTCCTTAAAAATAAGTTCTTGAGAACTGAACAGAGCGCGGAGCACAGCAAGCTCGGTGATCTAGGTCGGCTGAGACGTAACAGAGCATGAATTTCATAACCATGTATTAAAAGGGTGTCGACAGTGGGGAGGTGTAAGAATTTAGAGTGGATAATTGACGGATAAACGTGGGGCAAGGTGGGAAGATGCAGGCATCCGCGCATCGGGAGAATCTCGGCGGGTCGGTCTGGAGCAGCTGCCTGGAGAAGCAGTGAAAGCTCCCCCGTTACTGCCACGGCCCTTGAGGATGTGCTGGAGGAGTCAATCACCCACCAGGTCTCTTCTGCTTTCCGTTACCACCCGAGCATCCCGGAGGGGGTCTGAGAGCAGGGAGATTTATGGGGAAAGGGAGGTTTAGGGGGGAATGTGTGGGTGCATATTGTTTGAACGTCCCAGCCAGGGTGCAGAGTTTTGTTGTCTGGCAGATGTTCGCTAGGTGCGGTGGGCTTTGTTTTTTGACTTTGGATTCTCTTGTATAAGCCTGAGATGCTGTCTTTCGTGGACAAAACTAGAGATGGGTCATGGCCAATACATTGAAAGCTACAAAGTTGGAGGAGTTTTTAGGCTTTCTTACAGTTGGATCTATCGAAGAGGAAGCAGTTGGATAGAACACAGAACTAATAAAGTATTTGTTTCTCAGAGTAAAACCTTTTTTTTTATTCAGAATTTAGTCTATGAAGCAGCTACAGTGTCCAAGCCTCATTGAGAGACTTTTCTGGTTTGGATTCTGGATGAGCAGATGCACCTTCTCTACCAAGCAGGGTTAAATACTGTTTTTCTAGGAAACACCCATCTGATCTGATCGTAGCATATTGGGATCTGACACCTATTAGCACTCACATTAACTCATATTGATCTAATTTATTACTGACGCTGCCAGTAGGTGAATCGATGGACCGATGAGAAGGATAGCGTTTGGGTATTAATTTTATATTCTTATCAAAATGCCTGCAGACAGGTCAGACGGTGCTGGAATGTCTGAGAAACAGACCTTTCTAGGATTGTCCAGTCTTTACCTGCCCAGTAAATGGACAGAGGATGGAGAACGCCCACGAAAGGAGCTCCATCCGCACAGGGTGCCTGGCACGGACACGCCAAAGGGCGTCTTGAAAGGGAAGGCAATGCCTGCCGTACCCTGTCTCGCTCGCATGTGCTCAGTCCTGTGCAAATAAACTAGATTAAAGGTGCTCCCAGGATTATTAATGAACCTGAGATCCTTAAATGGCATATTAAGGGGTTTCCGTTGGATTAAGCCTTCTGCACATCGCAGTGCTCTCATCTAGATTTTATCTGCATGCAATAAAATTAATAAAAACTGAATTAGAAAGAAGACGTCAATGGAAATCACATAAATTAGCATGCAGATTTGTAATCCCTGATAGGTACTGTCTTTTCAAAGAGTTTACAGATTTTTTACCCTCACGCAAACTTCAAAAGTCTCATTTTAAATTTACTTTCCTAGGCTTGCACCATCTAAATTTACGGCTTTGCCTGACAATTCATCTGTTCAGGCGCTTTCCTATAGCCTGTGTTCTTGCCTGACAACAAGAGAATTGCTGATTTATATGTTTTTTAAGAAGCGAACGGCTATTTCTTCCATGTGGCATTTACTTGTAGACTTGACAAGAACACGGGTGTACGGTGCGGTGGGTGCCCAGCACCCGCGCAGGGCTGTGCCCTACAACTCGGTCGCTATTTTTAAAACCTTAGATCCTTGTGCGTGCTGGAATCGACTCGTGGCCTGGGCATGTTAGAATGAGACATTTTGTCTAGCGAGTTGCCTCCTAAAATATTCAGCCTTCAGACCAGGCGTTTACCCTGTTGATTACGGCTCTGGCTAGTGGGATGTCTGGGTAGTGATCCCAAATGTGGTGCAGGTGGAGGAACTCGCCATGGGGACTGAAGATCAAACTGGACCTGGGAAAGAAATTGTCTGGGAGCAAGCTTGGAGAAGTGGGCTAGTGACTGACCTCACACACACGGAGAAGGAACCAAGCCCGTGCTTCCCCTTCTTGATCCTTTCCTTCAAGCTCCCGGTCGCTCAGAAGGCTGTAGAATACCAAACAGCTTAAAACACATCAAGCTTAAAAGTAACATTTAACGAGTAAGAGTTCTGTGCTCTTGAAATAAATAGCCCATTTCCCATCTGTATCTGCAGCACATTGCACCTCGCAACCTCTTGTTACAGAAATACTTTTTTTAGTCTGGCGTGTTTTTCCTTTCCCCAGCTAATTACGCTCGGTTTCAAGCAGGTGCTCGGGATTAACGAGTGACTATCATTTAAGGAGTCAGAGTCGGGAAGGATACAGAGTTTCATGAAAACCTCTGACCTTGGGATGTAGCAGACATTTTCCTCTTTTTTTTTTTTTATTTAAGTTTGACTTCTTCAAAGGAAGACCTTCAGCCCTCCTCAGGTTGAGCCGTCTATATTGCAGTCATTAAAGATTCAGTAGTCCCTTTTAAGTGCACGTTAGGAAATTCAAATTTTTCAATTTAGTAAAGTTGTGTCTCTTTTTCAAGTACTGTGCTGCTCATTTTTGAAGGTCTTCCAGGATTTCTAGTGGCTTCTCGCAGAGCAAGAGCCAGAATGGGTTGTTTTAATCTAAAATCTCAGTGCGACAGGACTACACGTATTCTATGGCTGAACTATCTACAAAGGTAAAAATGTCACGTAGGCTGAGAAGGAGCCCCTCAGGTGACCAGGGTGTTTCTGCTGTGCTGCTCAACTCCTTTTAGAACACAGCTTGGTTATTTATCTCTTATTTATTTATTTCTGTATTTGGGATTGGACCAGAAGCAGAAATCTCTTCTCTCCAGGGGCTCGTAGCTTTTAAATGCTGAAGGTTGAACCTCCTGGTTGCGCTGAGCTAAACTGCAGTGTGCTTTGAAATCTGCTTCAAGATCTGAACTTTGTTAAATGGCCCTTTCTCATTTAATGTTAGAGGAGGAAAAGTCTAAGCCTCTGAGTGGATTCATAGTCACACTTTAATTAATCATATTTTTGCAGCACGCTGCCAGCAACTGTCAGGAGGTAGGAGATGCCTCTAATCCAAATTCACAACAACAAAAAATAAATGTGCTAGAAATATCCCCAGCCAATAAACAGACTCATCCTCTAAGAAATTATACCCTTCCCGCAAACCCGACTCAGAAAAGCTGATGCGAAGCACATTTCTTCCACTCCTGGTCCCAGTCCCTGAAGGTACATTTGCTGGGCAGGAACGAGGGCCAGCAGCGATGCGCTCCGGGGCCGCAGCCGAGCAAAAGTGGGCGTGTAGGTGGTGGAAAGGAAAACTCTTTGGCAAGGAAATGGATTTTGGCTTCAGCCTCCCTGGAGGATCTCTCTGAAGAGCAAAGGGTGGGGTAGGGAGTGGGACCAGGATCTGGGGAAGATCTGACAGGTTTTGAATTCCCATCTCAGACTACAGTAAACTAAAGAAGTTAATTGACCGTTATATGGTGGGAGGGTAAAAATAACCCTTTTATTGCTGAACGTGGGGCTGCGTGTTTCTCTAGAAATAATACTTTGTAAAACGAGGAGAACGGCCTCAACGAAGCTCCAACGGACTGAGCTTCTTAGAGAGAGGCAGGGCAGAAGAGGCAGAGAAATGGCCGAAGCCGTGTTTGGGATGATGAATTTGCATCTTCCATAGTTTGAGAAGCGTTCAGGAAGTGAAAAGCAGCTCACAATCCCTCACTGTGCTCTGGCTGGCTTTGACACACAAGGGAAAAATATTCACGTGATAGAGGATGATGAAGACTTTTTCTTCCAGTCAACAGGGTGTGTTTGACTTGCCTGTATTTTGGGTTTGAATTTTCCTTCTTTTCTAGCTAATGATCAAGGAGCTGTTTTGAGGATGGTTTATCACTTGGCGTTAAAAGAAAAGAATTCCTCTTGCTGTTTATTTTCATTTTTTCCTTCCTTCTGATAATTGCGGATCAGAGTGAGTATAAAGCAGCTGAGGAAGAGCAGGGGTCAGGAGAGAAGCCTGTGGAAAGGACTGATGGGGAAAGGACTAACGGGTTGGACTGGATGTTCTTTCAAGGTCCCTTCCAACTGCTGACATTCTGTGATTCTGTTAATGCCTGTTGTTTATTTACTCCTTAAGATGTTGGTGAGTTCTCGGAGATGTGGCGCTTCCCTAGAGCCCCGCGTGGCACAAGCTGACTCGAGCGCCACGTGGGCAGGGGCAGTGATCAAAATTTGTCCTCCGAGCCTCTCGCTCGTGGGAAGATGATGGCGGTCAGTGGGGTTGAGGAGAGCTGGAGTACCTGCCGTGCCCTTGGAGAGGCAGAGGAGTGAGGTGTCCCTGGCCAGGTGCTGAGGGAGGAAGGTCAGATGGGTCCAGGCAGTTTCTTCAGGACCAGCAGGTTTCCAGAGCCACCGGTTGGTGACACCACCCGCCTGTCTCACCGCTGTGATCGGTGTGAGGGCAGAGGGATGGACAATACTGTGGATTGAACAAAGGAGAAAAAGAAAAGGGAGGATTGATTCCTGGGTCAAGCCAGGCCAGACTGCAGAGGGAGTCGGTTCAAACCTCGGTGGGGCGAAGGCGCCCATTGCTGTTGGCCGTGCTCGTAACTCTTTGGTGACTAAGCACGAGTTGTCTCTCTGGGGCTTTGACCAGCGCTAAAACCCAATTAAACTATGTGAAAAGAAACCTCCCAAGAGCTGACAGCAAAAATGTATTGACCTCCTCTGGCAAATGCTGGTGCTGCCATTGTACAGGTTACAAGGGACGCCCGCGGGCAGCGGTGCCTGGGCTCTGCTGCCTGTTTTGCCCCCCCAGGGGGAACCAGCAGAGGCTGCCTGTGCCTGCAGGTTCTGCTGTTCTTCTGCCCATGTCCATGACACTGCAGAGCTGCTGCTCCCCAGAGCTTGGCCCCTTAGACTTTTCGCTGGCCTCTCAATGTGCTCTGAAAAATCTGACATACGTTTTTTCTCCCTCTTTCTGAGTGATTTCATTTATTATTTATTAATGACATCCCAAGGACACAGTAGCGACAGATTCTGTTCTGATGACTGCAGTAAAACTCTCCACTTACACCGAGTTACTGAGAAGACAATACGTTCATTAGACAGACTCTGGGGTTGACTCTAAGTAGTTTTGATTTTCCTTGTCGTGTGTGGATATATTTTTATGAACTTAAAAAAAAAAATAAATACTTGGCAAGGATTAAATTGGGAGCAGCACAAAAAACAACCCAGGCATCTCCAAGCTCTCCTGGGGAAGTCACAGTAGAGCTTGGTCACATACATCCCTTGGCCTTCCTCTGGGCTTGTGACACTGAGAGAAGGTTAACAGGGACTGTGTGGCTTCTGGGGCTCCCTGTCCTCACAGCTGGGGCCTCCAGCTTAGCTCTTCCCAGTCACTGTCTAGCATCGACCACGGAGCCTGACCCCCGCTGCCTGACGTGACAAAGTGCCTCCTCGCCGCAGTCACCTTCACGCCGCGGGGGAGCTCTCAGCCCTGTCTCTGCGCAGCCCGAGCGTTTGGCGAGCGGGTGAAGGTGAGGGGCTGACACAAGCGCAGGGCTGCTCGGAGAAAGCGTGTACCCACGTTTTATCTTTTTACCCACTCACAGTCTGTTACTACTGATTTTGCACATCAGTGTAGAAACCAAAGTTCCCCTGATCCCTCCCAGCTGCTGAGCTCCTTCCCAGGAAGCAGCCTGTGGCATTCCCAGGGTACGCGGTGTCCCCTCTCATGCCAGCAGAGCAGCTGACGGCGCAGCTCAGCCAGGAACCCTGGCTCCGTCCATGCCTTTTGCAGTCTGTTCCTCTACCCTTCGGGTCAACAGGAGCTTCGTCATCGACTTCAGGAGTGTCAGGTTTGAAACATTAACAGCCCAGTGACCCAGGAGTGCTGTCACAGCTTGGAGGCAGCCAAGGGCCTTTGAAACTTTGATTTGGGGGACATATCAGAGAGATTAATCGTCGCCGTAATAGACATGGAGGTCTTTACAGACTGTTGTAAGCAGTGATTCACGTTCATCCAGGTTGTTTGCAGTCTTCAAACACTTTGTTTCAGAGAGGTGCTCTCCTGCAGTACTAGTCCTGACACAAGGAACCTGTGCCAGCGCTCGGAAGGGGTGACAGGGACAGCACTGGCTGAGAGCGAAGGGAATCGCATGCGGGATGCTGACGTTCGTACAAGTGGCTGACTGAAAAGGCAGAGTGCAGGCTGTCTGCAGCATCCTCTGTTCCAAAGACAGAAGGATGAGAGGGGCTCTGTACCAGCCCTCTGTGTGCACAGCACGGCGTGCTCCACCTCGCTGCCTTCCGCCTGCTTAACAAATTGCACTAATTGTCCAGTTGAACACACTTGGGAGTTGGGATGCGCCATGCGCAGGGGAAAACTCCAGCCGCCATCTGTGTGTCTGTGTGCCCCTCTGCTTCGAGGAGCTGTCAGTGGAGTCTGCTTTGAATAATTCAGAGTCTGAGCTGCAGTTGGTAAGATAAAGGAAAATAAGAAGTACCTGTAGTGGTCTGCAGTGGCAGTAACTCTTTCTACCAAGGTTCAATATCCAGCAGTTGCCTTTAGGACGGAGCTGGACAGAGCCCTCGACGCTAAGCTCATTCGTGGTTCCTCTCCGGGAACTTCTGAAACTCTTCATCTCGCAAGCTCGCAGACAGTGCTGCGTAACCAAACCAGCGTGATAGGGCAGCAGACAGGGAGGAGGAGGATCTGATGGCTTTCCCTCAAAGTCAAGACTGAATCTACCACTTCTTTTCCTTCGTTTGAATCTGTGGGTACCCGTCACAATATTTCTCTGAGCGATATTTCCCTTCATTGATTTGTATTGTTAACTGCGAAAATCCTGTCAGTTTTTATCTATTGTTTCCTGCCAAGCGCTTTAAACAATCAGAGCTGGATTATACAGCTGTTTCCTTAAGCAGCCAAATGGCAGGCCGCTGATAGTCATTCAGTTGCGCGAGATTAAAATAGATAAGTTGCAAGACAAATAGCAGGTTGAGGAGTTCCTCTCGTGAAGAGCAGGTAAAGGAGTTCCTCTCGTGTGTGCCAGCAGAAGGACGGTGCCTCCTTGCTTCACAACTGCCCTCCCGGGACCACCTCTTGCTCAATGTCTTGCTGGTTCTTGCTGCCCCGTTCACCCCCTCTGCCCCGCGGCACTGGTGCCCCCCAAACACTGGGCGCTGCGGAACACAAATCGCTTTTCTCTGTGTGGTTTAGCTTGCTGTGCTCTGAAGAACTAAGCGCTGCGAGATGTGACGATATGTTCCTGGCGTAGAGTGATGAGGCAGAAACAGTCTTCGGGCTTGCTGAGCCATTCCCATCGGGATCAGAAATTTTGTGGGGAGAGACGAAGATTCATTCCCCATCTCGGCTGAAGGGGTATGAGGAAGCTATTAGCCTTGATTCACTGAAGTGCTTCTCTTCAGGAAGACATTAAGCTTGTGCCTAAGTGTTTTGCTAAATAGAGGAGGCCTTATTGCAAGAAACTTTAAAGGCACATTTTATAGCTTAAATCTACTTCTCAAATGAGGCTTGCTGACAGAAGTAAAGGGAATAACAGACTGATGCGTGCAGAGTTGTCTCATGATTTTTAAAACATAAGGTCATCGTTTGCAAACTTGGCTCCTTCAAGTTAGGCATGCAAATGCTTATTTAGCTACAGAAATAAGTGGCCTACTTTTCTGGGATGCTGAATCCATTAAAATCAATGGAAGTTCTGCATCTCTGAATAAAGTGTCACTTATTTTGCTAACTAATTTTAGGTACCCAAATACAGAAACTTTGATCTAAAAGAGAAAGATTTCTTAAAACACATGAATTTTTGCCATGCTTCTGGAACACCAAGCTCCATGGCACGTGGTTACGGTCTGGCCTTCAGGGGAATTTAAAGGGAAGCTGGTCTGAGCCCTGCATGAAGAATTCATTGCCTGAGCACGGAAGAAGGAGGGAAGTCATCTGTGCACGGGAAACTGTCCTGTCCACTCTCCATTCACAGCCTAGGCTGAGGGCGAACGAAAGTATCAAGCAAAACAAGTTGAAGCGTGCTGTAAAAATCTCTCCAGGGGATCAGTAATTCCTGTAAAGGCATTTTTGAAGTCGTCACGTTGGTCAGGCCAGATAAAATCTCTGTGTGTTGTCCCTCACAAAGAAGTTGCCGGGTCATGACTTGTTTTCTTGCTGGCGCTGAACAGTGCTGGTAATGTCAGCGTGGCCTCAGTAAAACGAGGTGAGCGATTTGTCGCATGCTTTAGTCTTTAGTTTTATAGCACTAACTATAAAAAAAGAGACCTGAGTGTCCTTTCGTGCTGTGAGGTCATTGATTTTCACTGCCTGTTACCGCTGTGCACGGGAGCTGTGTGGGCCTCTCTTTTGCTCTGCAAAACACTCTACCTAAAGCCTGTGCTCCCTCCCCTGCAAGTGAGAGCTTCTGTTTAGCATTTGTGTCTCGCACTTGATCCGCGAGTTAGCGCTGCTGCTCTGATCATGCCATAGATACCCCTTCGGATGTCTCTCGAGCTACCCAACTGGTCTAGCGTCACGTTCAAGTTGTCCTTCCCCTTCCAGCCTCAACACATTTTCCGCAACGTGTATCCTGAGCTCCCAGGTAGCACTCGGTGGTCTTCTCCGTTAGCATTTTCTTCATTTCCTTACCTGACTCTGGGTTTATGTCATCCTCGTGCCTTTCTGTCTGACAATGCCTATATTTAGAAACTGTAGCCTGTCCCTTCCGCTCACGGTGCTCTCAATTTCCCAAACATCAGTCGCCAGGTCCTCCCCGCGTAACCATTCCTCCCCTCTGCTCTCCTAGACCCGATCTCCTTCGCACGCCAGGGTCTGTCCTGGGACGTTTCGTTCCTGTTCGTGCCACCTGATTTCCAGTTAGACTGCGATCCAGTGGTCTTGTCTTCTCCTGCTTGCAAAGCACCCGCTGTGAAGAGTAAAGGCCGTTAACACCATGTCGCGATGTACTCATCTGCTCCTGCACAAAACATTTTCTGTGGGGCAAATGCTCCACTGATGTCAGCAGCGAAAGTTGTCAGCAAATTCTTAATTTATTAAGTACTTCCAGATTAAGGAAGAACCCGGAATGGCTTACATACACAAAATGTTCAAAGGCCAGAGGGACCATGCAAGAAAAATATTCATTTGAATACAATTATATTCCAAGAGAACACAAAAAAAACCCCACTTTTTTTTTTAAACTGGGTCAACACTACATCTGCAGCACTCAGCCATTTTACATACGACACGATCACCCACTCTGTTTATCTTTAGGCAATATGCTCTTGCAAACTGCCAATTAATTGCATATTTGGTGCCTGCTCTCTCCCAGCATCCTGGATAAACACGGTGAAGGCAATCAGAGGGAGCTGCTCTTGGCTGTGAGGGGAAGGAAATCTGTCATTGTCTCAGCCTTGTTATCTGCAAGCAAGGCAGACTTTGAGCAGCGTTCTGCTTGTAAACACCCTCTTTAGACACCTTCTGATTTCCATAGATGGCACGTCAGCTTGTCTGCCGCACTACCTGAAGATTTTTAAGTAATTGCTTTCCGAAATGTTAGATGCAGATTGTCCTTGATAAAAGGCAAGGGCCATCAACGCTCGCAAGGTGTGGTAAGCACAGTCCTGGAAATGAAAAGACAGAGCTGAGCCCAAAGAAATGCAAGAGAGAGAAAAGGGGAGAAGGAGATCCCAAGACTCAGTCCGTCGTTAGCTCTGCTCAGAGGGTCGTTCCTGTGGATTCGATCCCATTGCTGTTGGCAGGGTTTGGGGGCAGGTCTGGTTGTGACACGGCCTTTGCACAAAGGGCCAGTCTGTTGCTGTTAGGCCGAGAATCCCTTCTCCTCCTCCTCTCCACGCTGGGAGTATTTCCTACTCTGTGCAAGAGTCGTGTTATTTACCTCTATATCCGGACAAAACAATAAACCATAGGAAGTAATCTCTATTGCATGCAGGGTTTTCTGAGAGGCCATATTCTTCCTTTTTGTCCCTCATTTCTGTTACTACTGACATCCCAAAAGAACGCGCTGGAGAGATGATCCCTCGCTGGATTTGGATGTGCTCTGGCTGCAGCCTGGCAGGTCTTCTCTCTTTCTTCATTTCTATCATGCTCTAAAACTGAGAGACTTCAAAAGAGGCTCAGCTGAATCTACAGTGGCTACAGAGAGCCGGGACAAAATCTTCTCCTAGGGCAATCCTCAAGAGGATTTTAAACTGCTGTCTTGACATTGAGTTATTGTAAATTAACTGTTGCTTCCAGGCAAGGAATGATGAATGGTCTGAAATGAAGAGATAAGCGTGCGTATGGATACATTCTCCCAGGCTCTCGCGGACCTTGTGTGTTACCAGCAGCTGGGAGTAATTCCTAAGACAGGGAGTATTCAATGCTGGGTCAATTCTTATTTTAATGTGACGATGCATAGAGAGAATAAATGAGTGGAATTAGTTTGAACCAGTGTAATATAGAAGAAAAGCAAGCTCCTTGTGTCTTGTAACAATGCAGACACTTGTATTTTGGTTTGTTTGCTTAGTTGGTCTTTTTTTGCCAGTCTTAGACTGTCTATGTTTTAATTGCCTCACTTAATGTTCACCTGCTAGTAATGCCCTATGGTGAGTAGGCAGCAGTCGCAGCACGCCGTTAGCAGAAGGTCGGGACACTGAACAGAGATGTGATCAAAAGCGTCTTTGCAATTCCGCCCTTCCGCTTACTCACTCACTAAAACCAGGTCCAGAAGAACAGCAGGTCCTCGCTCTGTGCCCTCCTGCAGCACGATGAGCCCTGCCTCTCAGCAGATGCTCTCGGTGTCCCTTCTCCTTAGCACAAACAGCCGAAACAGATAATCTGGCCATCCCCACTGTTTGTGGTCATCACCAGAGCAGCGAGTCTAAACATTTGCTGTTAGAAATGAGCAAAAACCACTGCCTCGAGGATGTGTTTTGGGTAAGAGAGGAGAATCAGGGAGTTGTGAGAACTCAAACAAAAATATTCAGGTTTTTTTTTCTTTTTGCCAGGAATTTCTCATTGACAGAGTGAAGTAAAATCTGTTGGATTGAGGCTGTTTACCAGGTCATTGTGGAGTATTGTAATATTGAAATACAGTGGAGATGAGATACAGATGTTGCTGTCAGGGACTAGAGTTTATTGTCACACTGGATATGGCTAATAATGAAAGTTTAGATTTCAAGAGGATTTGAGGAAAACATCCTTTAATTCCTGTTTGTCTGGATTGTGGACATACTGCTGCACGCCTGAACTTTATTGCAATTTTAAATGTGAATTGTAAATACGACCAGAAGGAGGCTGCAGGCTAAGCTGACAGCATTTATAGTTTCAGCTTTAAAGATTAACTGCCTTCAGGAAGTAATAAAAGACCAGAGCTGCCTGATCCTGACGCGAGTGCCTATGGAAGCGTGTTGGCATTGCAATGCCAAGCGCCGGGAGCGTTCGGAAACGTGCCCTCCTCCAGTGCCACCAGCATCTGCCCAGCAGCGCCCAGTCTTCATTAGCGTGGGCTGGAAAAGTGCCCCTGTGAGGGATAAAGGTTTGGAAGCGCTGGGAGCCTGTTACTGAATAAACGAAGAGAAAATCTTAAAATTAATCAGAGGTGCAGACGGAGGAGCCAGCGCTTCTGTGCAAACTCTCTCACGTCTTACCTGTGTGTTTGCCTCACTGCACTAATTGTGTATGAGAAGGGAAAACGCTAGATGAAGTTTAATTAGGAATGAGCTGCTTTGTCATGTAAACTTGGAGTGCAGAGCAGTTTCTTCATCCTGGACCGCGGCCAGTACCTGTGTGAGCTCCTCGGTGGCGGGGAAGGGGCTGGGAGCAGATGCCTCTCCTCCAAAGCAGCCAGCCTCAAGGAAGGGTTTGAATTACAAAGGCAGGGAAGGGGCTGAGCTTCCCTCCTCCCCACCTCCCTCCACAAAGGGCAATAGCCAGTTTACTTTAATAACCCCACTGTCAGCTGCAGAGGAAGTCTCGCAGTCCGGGAGCCTGCGAGCGGTTGGAGCGCCCGCTCCGCC
>NW_009694150.1:18045-19178 GCF_000703405.1 Apaloderma vittatum
GCCGGGCCGCCCCACCCAGCCGAGGAGATGGACTCGCGCTGCTTGCGGAGCAACTGACTTTCCTGGGAACCTCAGAATTGGTTTTCTATCCTGATCTTATTTTTCTCTCCTGTGGAGGCTTGGGTAAGTGCCTGGTAGTTTTCCACTTACCTTTCCTTTCGGTGTTTCGCTAGGATTTGCCAAATCGCAATGGAACTGCAATGGCAAAGTGTTTCCTGCCACCTTCGTGAGCTTGCTCTGGAAGCGTGTGATCCAGATTTGAAAAGCTGGACCTTTAAAATGTTTTGGATTTATACCGTTTTTTAAAAAGGGCCAGGGAGCAGATAGATAAGGAGAAAACAGACTTCCCAGCACGTTGTTTCAGCTGGTGGGGACTGCTGGGGCCGCAGCATCTTGCAGCGCGTTGGATTTTCAAATGTTGGATTGCTCTGAGCAGAGATTTCCCGAGGTCTCTCAGTCGGTTCAATGGTGCAGATGTTTGTGCTGTTTCCTGTGAAATCAGCCGGTGGGGGTCGAGACAGCTGCGCCTCAAACAAACCTCTGCGTTCAATCACCCGCCAAGAAGAGGAGCGCCCGGCGCCTTCTCTAGACATTCGCGGGGAGAGAAAGAAAGATGCAGGAATCAGCTGGTAAAGTGGTTTGCTTGAAAGGGGTTTGCTCTGGGCCCCGCTGCCCTTGCAGAAGGGATCTGGTGATTTGGGAGCACCGAGCACGGGCAAGCGATTGCCTCGCATCCGCGGGGAGCCGAGCGTGCGGGGTGGCCAGGGGGCTGCTTGCAGAATTAAGCGATTTTTTCAAAGCAATTGTAAGAGATCTGTGTGCGACTGTAAAAATAGAATTGGCTGTGGACTGGGGTAGGGTGTGTTTGCAAGCAGTCCCGGGTGTGTGTAGGCGGCTGTGTACGTGGTGAGAGTACAGCAGAGCGAACTTTAAAGGGAGATGCACTAAAACTTATGTAATGTATGAAACGGAATGTCCTTTCCTGATGTCCCTGCTGTGAACCTGAAAAAGACTAACCCTGAAACGATTCTAAAATCTGCCTTTGTTAGTCATCCTTTATGTGATTTGTTTCTTTTCACGTTTCATTTTGAGTAGAAAGAGATCGGCAGGGTTTACTCCCCCCTCCCCCCCCC
>NW_009694150.1:19209-20168 GCF_000703405.1 Apaloderma vittatum
TCTCTCCCAGCTTCCCGTGCAATTGTCCAGCTCTGCTCTTTTCAGAGCCCAGCGGAAAAAGATACTGTTGAAAAGAAAGAAAGTATTTCGAATTAAAGTCTGGCAAGCATTTGCGTCCTCATTAAGCTCCAGACACACTTCCTCCCTCCCATCTCATTTCCCCCAGAAGTAGCTGGGTGACCAGCATTGCTTGCAGGATCCTAAACAGCGGCAGAATCCCTCTTCGCCATTCACTATTCAGTAAATACAGAAAATAATAATCGCAGCTTGAAAACGAAGCATATTTGTAATAACATGTACAACTAGGAGCACCTAAATGTAATAAAAGCAGCCTCATTCAGACTGGTGAGCTGGAGACAGCTGATGCGTTGCCCCGGCAGCGACACTGAGCATCTGCCCCAGGCAGAGTCGGGGATGGTGGCTTGTAGGAAGGGTGTAAGGAAAGGAGAGAGCAGCAGGGAGAAAAGGTCAAGGCTGCGCCTGTATTTGGTCTCATTAAATCACAGCTTCGTGTAGCAAATGGTAATTAACAGTCATGTTAATGTTCAGAGGTAAACTGATAGGACTGTCCTTGCTTCCTTTTGATTCCCAGCCATCATTTTGGTTGTTTTCCTTCGAGCACAGATGAAGCAGGGTTGGATCTGGATGATCTTTGGAGAGCCCCAGCCAGCAGAACACGTGGCCCTGTGGCACGTTTGCGCTGCGCGACGCTGCAGCGCCGTGCCCGGGCTCCTGGCACCGTCCTTCTTCCCACGACGCAGCAATTAGCGGGAGGCATCCCTGGGCCGCCAGGGAGAAGGGAGCTGCCGTGGGCCTTGGAAAAATAACATAGACTCCTGTGAGGCTAAGCCGCCTCCCGTGGCCTCGTTAGTGACAATATTAGAAGAGGAAGATGAGAACGGAGCGGGTGGAAAAGCAGCGCTGTAGGCAAAGGGGAGCCCCCGTTTAGCCGGAGACGC
>NW_009694150.1:20199-23785 GCF_000703405.1 Apaloderma vittatum
TCCCTGGTGAACCCCGACGTGCGCCCTGCGCTCCCGGACCAGACTGCAGCCCTGCACACATCTTGCGTTGGATCGCAGCAGCTTGCCAGGCTTTTGTGCCCCAGGGTGCATACTTGGGAAGCTGGGAAGATAGTGAGTGGGATGAGAAAGCACTCAGTAATTTTGTACATTTCCTTCTGCTGTAAGTGACAAGAATAACACCTTTTCTTATTTAAAAGGCTCCCTCAGCTCCCCTGAGTATTGTACAGAAACACCCCCCTTCCTTGCTTCTCTTTGGCTTTCACCATTTCAGAGACCTGCGGTTCGATGACAGGTTTAATAATATAAGACACACCTGTCATTTGTGTTGAGAAGAGCTATTGAAAGAACTTGGAGTTGTATCACCTGGGATAGCAAAATGGAAGGCACTGATTTTTTCAGTCCCAATTTTAGGTACTTGAGACCCACTTTTTCAGGCTTGTTTGGCACTGATGTCTGCTGGAGCTGTATTGAATGCCGGGTCTAAGCTGCCACTTCCCTCAGTCAGTGATCATGTTAGATATACAGGCTTATTAATTTTGCCCGGCTGAAGGCAACAGTTTGGGTAGGACCTTGCTGGTGGTGCTGGAGGTGCTCTGCGTTTCACTGTGACTGTGGCAGCAGAGCTGGCAGCCTCTGCCCTGCTGCCCTGGGAGGGTCTCACACACTCCATTTCCCCATAAAGAGCAGGATGCAGACTGGGCTGCAGCCAGTAGATTTACAGCAAAGTCAATAGAACCAAGAATCAAGCTGATAAAATGATAAAAAGGCTTTAACAAAGGCTCTAAGCAGTTTGTTTTTTCCTGCAAGGTGGTTGACTGATGTGCTGGGTGGGAACGTTCTCGAAGGGGTTGCACAGTGTGGTGCGTGTGCTGGTGCTGACCCGTGAGAAGAGAGCAGAAAGCTCCAGCCCGGAGATTTGGATCAGACTTCCCACCGGCAGGACTGATCGTGGCAGTGTGGGACGTTTCCCAATGTTTGCTCTTAGGTCGCGCTTCCCCTCCCTGCAGCTCAGAGAAGGAGCAGCTGTGCATTTGAGTAAACTCTCCTGGCTGGGCTCTGGGAAAGGTGGTCAGCATCTAGGGAAAAGAGGACATATAAAATCCTGAGGAGAGGAGTCGGTGCCCGATGAGCCTCTGGTCCTCGGTAGGGCTTATAGCGGTGAGTCCAAGCAGAACCGAGGGCGTTGGATTACACAGACCATGCCAAGAGAGAGATGTCAGAGATGCTGCTGTGTGGGACCAGGGCTTGGAGCAGGTGTGTCACTAACAGAGCTCCCTCTGCAGAGTGCCACACGCATGGCCTCGCAGAGCTCCTGAGGGCATTGTCACTGAAATTATAGTTTCATTGGGAGGTGACGGGGCTGAAAAAGGAGTGCTCCGAGTAATGCCCCTGGCAGCCCTTCTGCGGTGCCGCAGCTTGCAGACAGACCTGCGGCGCCGAGCGAGCAGTCACACCTCCGCTCTGTGCATCCCTGTGCCCCCACACCTGCTGGGCCACGGTGTGTGAGGAGGTGCTCAGATCCTGAGCTTGTGTCCTTGGTAAATTGGGGTTCTCCCCAGAGAGATGGCATCAATGGTTCAGGCTGCTTGTGCTTCCCTGACCAGGTAGTTGCCCAGGACACCTGTGGCACAAGCCAGCCTCTTCCAGCGTGCCCCACCTTGGCCAGGACAGCATCAATAAAAATGAGGATTTATGAGCTCTGTCATGTCCAGCAAGCAAAGCGTCGTGCAACAAATTAATCACTGATGGCAATGCAGTGCTGACT
Organism: Apaloderma vittatum; assembly: GCF_000703405.1. Taxonomy (NCBI): domain Eukaryota; kingdom Metazoa; phylum Chordata; class Aves; order Trogoniformes; family Trogonidae; genus Apaloderma; species Apaloderma vittatum. The sequence goes on from NW_009694150.1 coordinate 21,986, forward strand.
GGGAGCTTTCTGGTTCTCTCTTGGCATCGTTGCAAGTTAAAAACCAAGTCTGATAAAGAGACCCTTGACTCCCAGCCCTTCCGTCTCTCTGTTACCTGCTCACCAAACATGAGGCACTGATAGCCCAAAAGATGTTTTTTACTGTTTGAGCTGCTCCATCAGGATGTGACAGCACTGACAGTTCCCTGTGCTTCTCCCTTGCTTCCTGTCCGGTAATTTTGGGATCACACAATGATCTGCCTCCCAGTTTGGGCTGGGAGGAGCTGGGTACTGCTGGTCTGCTGGAGGCTTAAAGACCAAACTGCGCAGGAGCTTCTCTTTGGGCTTCAACATGAGATTCACAGGGACCAAAAGGCTTTTGCCTCAAGCTCTATTTCTTCCTTTCCACATTTACACAGCAGCAACAGAGCGTCTCAGCTCTGGTTTTAAAGCACTCCCAGGTGCTTTAAAGGGGCTGTGCCTTTACCACAGCAAAATGAGTTAAAAATGGCTCTTGGCTCCTGCATGTGGCCGACAAAATCGGATGCTTTGTGGAGTCAGCTGATGCCCTTTTCCCTGAGCTCCAGAGAGCATCCTCTGGCCTTCCATAAGAAATTGTGTTCGCTTGTCTGTGTGTATAGGGACAGCTGTACACATGTGCGTGACTTCTAAAATAGAAAGCAGAGAGTCAGTATGTAGCAGAAGCATAAAAAAACTTATTTACACTTCATATGATTCTGACATCTCTCTTAGTAATGTTTAGTGAGAGATCTCAAAGTGTTTTTCACCTTCCCAGCCCACAGGAGAAGCCAGAGCAGCAGGAGGGTGTTTGACCCAAGGGACTCCGTGTGTGGCGGAGCCGAGGGTTCCTGCCTGAAGCCCCGGTCCCTCGCGCTGCTCCTCACCACGGCGCGGCTTCGGAGCTGGGCACGGGGCCACGGGTTCCTGCTAAGCTGCTTCCCTTTCCTACCAGAGAGGTTTTGCTCATTGTTTTCTTAATTTCAGCAGACGGGGAAAGAAACCCCACCTTTCAATTCTGTTGCCTGCCTGGTCCCCTCAGCTGGTGCGAGCGATGTCCCAGTGCTCCTACCCAGACCCGCTGCTTTGTTTCCCTGGGGGTAGCTCTGCGAGGTTATTGTTTCTGCAGGAATTTTATTTATCCCTGATGGAGACCAGACCGTTGTTTCCTGTTGACTCATGTCACCTGTTGATGGCCCTTTCCTTTCCCTCACAGAAAGGCGGTGCAGGGGTGGGAGATGGAGATCCGTAGGGGACCTTATCGTGTGTTTGGGGTGTTTTGGCCCTCCTTGTGGCAGACTTGTATCTGCTGAGCCCATCCAGCCTGATTTGCTGGCGGGGGCTGTGCCCTGGGGCCCTCCGGCTACCACCTCACCCGGCACCACGCCCGAGACCCGAGGGGTTTCAAGGCATCGCCTCCAACGCTCGATGGGCCTGTGGAATGAGCTCCCAGCAGGGCTGGTTTAGCTCCAGTTTGATTCATCAGGCTTAGTTCTTACTTTTTTTTTTTTTCCCCAGTTTTCTTTTTTTAAGAGTACTCTTGCATCAGAGCTGCGCGCTGTTGCCCTTCTTCGGTGTTGGAGGGTGACTTGTCTCTTCTGCGTGGAGCAGAGCCCCATCTGCTCCGGTTAATGCTAATGGCAATTACCCAGCGGCATCTCAGATGTAACATCAACATGAAATTTCATCACCTAGGTTTCAAGAAAAATAAACTGTGGCTGGACTTAAAACAGAGCGGTGAGGAGGAGTAAAGGGAGAGTGCCTTTTATGAGCATTGAGAATATTTGTAGGTAAGCAAACAAC
>NW_009694150.1:23816-25836 GCF_000703405.1 Apaloderma vittatum
AGAATAAATCAAAAGTTTCAGGGCTCTGCCTGCCTGCCTTCAAGGGTCAGGAACTATATTTTCCCTCTGTTAACAAGATTGCCTTCCTTTGAAACATCAGCTATTAGCTACTGCTGGAGGCAGGATACAGTGTTAGATAGACTAGAAGCTTGTTGTGGGATACTGGGCTAGAAACATAAATGAAAGGATGGAGAAGATAAGCATCTTGCCAAAGGCCATGGAGTGAGTCAGGCCTCCCAGCAGCTTATGGGAAAATGCTCTTGGAAAAGTAATGTCTGACACATAGAAAATATGTTCTAATTACTCCTGTGTAAGTCCTCCTAACAGCTCTTCAAGGTAGCAGCTATAGACTGCACTCCCATTTCACAGATGGCAAAAGTTGAGTGGCTGGATGACTGTAGTGGTTTGTGTTTGAAATAGTGAGTCTCTGTAGCTTTGTTCATTTTATCTGTTTGTACAGTTCCTGCTTCTTGGGGCACCAACCTCCATTGCTGCGATTGCAGCACAGACCCGAGGCCTGTTAGATAATTGGGCTTTATTTTCTGTGAAGACACTATGCAGTGTTCTTCACTGAGCTGCACCAGAAAACCTGGAAGCAAGACATTTTCCTTTAAAACTTGTTCTATTTAAAAAGAGGAAATTTCCCAGAAATGCCAGCGGGAATGGCAGCAAACCAAATCCCAGCAGTAGTTTCTCGATGGAACTTCTCTTTTTAAATACCATCGTATAACCTCTGGGTATTTTCCATCTCTGCTTCTTCCTTCTGCTTAGCCAAGAGCTGCTTAGAAATGATGCTCCAGTCTCTGCCCTGCTCTGGCAGCCGCACTGCTCACCTGGCTGAGCCGGTGACGTCCTCTGCGCCGCGAGGAGATCCCCTTCGAGGGCTTCCGAACCAAACTGCCGGAGCAGAGACCTCGCTCGACACACACCTGCTAAATACACCATCAGTCTGCGCCTTAAATAGACTTATTCCCTGATCAAGAACCCCAGAGACCTCTTAGCCTTCATAGACACTAAAGTTGGTGTTAATTATAAAGCTGAGTGTATTAAGGCCAGATCTCCTGGTATTTATATGGGAAAAGTATTCTTAAACCAGATTTATTATTTTAATGAGAGGAGTGAACCGCAATAGAGGAATGAACTCGTGTGGTCTCAGACTTCCAAGGCCATCATCCCAGTGCCGTTCACGTTTCTGGGCCGCGCTGCGTCGGAGCATGCTCCTTAGCTGGACCGTCCACGTATTTTAGCACTTGACAATGAGTTTTCCTCACTTCTCCACCTAGAGAGCTTCATTTCACATTGGGCATTTCAGTGGAGTTTTAAAAAGGGTGGCTCAATTTTTATGTATTCATGCTCTTCAGATGTCGGTCTCGATTCAGAGCATCCTTTTAAAGACGATGACAAGCATGTAACTTTTAGGAGGCAAATGGCTGTTTTTTCTGTCTTATTTACTGATCCAGCTGTAAGCCTGGCTGACGGTGACTGGAGTTACTCAGCTGTGAAAAGCACTCATGGATTTGAAAGCAGAGGGTGTTTCTGTCCATTAACACCAGTGTTCAGAGGAGCCCAGCTGAGTGGGGAGCCCATTTAGTCCCGGTCCCGCAGCTGGGCTCTGAGAATCGCCTCGAGCTGGCAGGTAGAGATTAAACGGCTGTCGGGTATATTTAGCAATAACACTGTGCCAACATGACAGTGAATGATTTGGGGGCCATGATTATTGTTAACATTCATTCAGGATGGATTTTATTTTTCATGTTAGAGAAACTATCACTTCTGGAAGTAATGCAAAAACAGTTTGGAAGCGGCACCAACTATTTTTAAAGGAAAAAATCAAAAAGCGCCGCCAGGTGCGAGGGAGACATTCTGGAAAGAAAAGGTGTGGCCTCGGCTAAGAGGAACCCAATGCAGCCATACAGATCGAAGCTTTTGTGTTTGATATTTCTTTCCCTCCCTTCTACCCATCTCGGCGCTGAAGAGAAGTAGGATCTGCTCTGCTCCCACTCCTCTGCAGGGAGGAGCT
>NW_009694150.1:25854-32656 GCF_000703405.1 Apaloderma vittatum
CTGGTTCCCGAGTTATTCCCAGCTCCCAGTCCCCTTCAGAGCACGAAACAGCCCCCTGAGGCACCACGGGAGTTCTTGAAATGCTTCCACAAATACAGATAAGCACAAACTGTTGAAAAACAAACACTCCGGACCCGTCCTCTGCCTGCAGCGGGTGTGCTGGGGGGGCAGACCTGGGGTGGTGGGGAGGGCTCCGGTGGGGTGTGCTGGGCAGCTCCTACCTCATCCTGCTCTCCTGGGCAAGGAGGTGCGCCCGGCTGATGGTGAAGCAGGCTGGGAACATTATAGCAAGGTTAAAATTCATGGTCAATGTAGTGGTTTCAGCATTTGATGAGCTTTTTCACCCTTGTCTGCTTGATGGAGTTTTGTTCAGTCGTCTTCTCTCTGGTTTTGTCTCTATGCCGACTCCGCGCATCTTGTGCTGGAGAAACAGCAAAACCCAACGCCAGCAGCTGCCTAAGCTCAAACTACTCACTCTTGTGATTTTTAAGTTGAGTAGTTTTCATGTTGGCAGTGCCACCGTGGTAACTAACGTTATTTATTAATTAATCCTTTGACTTATATTCAGGCAGGGGTAGCAGTCCCAGCCCATCACTGCCATGTGCCGAGCAAGGCAGCTTTTGGGGTGGGAAAGTCTCCAGAGGTGAAAGGTGGAGGAAAAACACAAAATGTGGAGGGACTTTTGGTCATTTCAAACAAAAGCAACGCTGGTTTATTCAGAGCTGCTGAGCTGCTTCCCTGAGATCCCTCAGGGATCCAGCTCCTTGGAGTCTTTTAAATGTTGCTTTGGTTCTAGTTAGAGGGAGGAGAGGGCTGGGCTGCTGACGGGGGCTGGCAGAGGCAGGAGCTGAGTATTTTCTCTTTCTTCTCCTTTTATACCCTGTAAGTGCCTCTTTTCCACTTTTTTTTTTCCCCAAAATCACGTCCTCTTGTCTTTAGTTTAATTTTTAGATTTAATGAAATAGCCCTGTAATTAAATGTTCTTTAACAAACCCCTGGGCAGGGTATCTCATGACAAAAAGCACTCTGATTGTATTATTACTAATGGAAAGTAATGAAATGTTTGAATCCTTATCAAGTGTAATTCAAGGGGTTAATGGTTTAAGTTGAAGGAAAAAGTTAGCTCCATCATTTATGCCGAACTGAGCAGTGTCCTGTTACCTTCTTTATTGTTTATTTAGATCTTAAGACTCTGTTGTCCTGGCCTCAAACGTAGGATACATGTAATTGCCCATGTGTTTGTGTGAGCTGCTGTGTGTTAGCACAGCGTGCTTGGGTATGTTTGGTTTTCTAGTTCGTTGGGCAAAAGCTAGCAATAAGCTAAAATACAGGGAGAGCTGAAGGAGAATAACAGACTTTTGATGTCTGTGGTGTGTAGCTTGACAAAACCTACCAAGCAGCTCACTACAAAAAGCGAAGTAAGCCTTAAAAACATCTGAACTTGCTGAAATGTTCTCATTCAGAAATATTTTTGCGTCTTCGGTTTGAACTACAAAAAAAGCAGCTGTGTGAATCAGCCAGACAATCCCACGTTTCCCTCCGAATCGGACCAGTTAGCAGTTCACGCGCTCTCCTTCCCCATCGCCGGCGCTCAGCTCGTTGGGGTAATTGTTTGCAGACCCCAGGCGAAGGCTGGCCAAGCAGTTGGGGCACGTGTTGGCCACCTGGGCTCGGGGAACAAGGCTTCCCAAAGCCAGGACAGGTTCAGCTTCCAGAGTGATGGTTTAGACATCGACCCATTGTCAAAACTAGGTCAGCTGGATATCAAAATCTGCATTTGCTGGATACCCTGCTCTGGGGCATCTGAGCTCGGGCAAGCGTACGACAACTGTGGGGCTGTCAGCGTACAGCACCACGACTGTGTGAGATGGGTCTCTCCTGTTGCTGTCAGTACTGCCCTGATTAAGAGGGCAACAGCAAGCGTCCTTTCGGAAACCAGAAACCAGTGGAAAAGTTAAAAGCAGTCATTGTTTGGTATTTGGAGGCTCTACAGATAAAATTGCACATCTCTGGCAAAGGACATCTGCAGCAGATGCAGATAGCTGGGGAATGTGTTTAATACCTCGCTGAGCAGCACTCTGCATGCAGAACTGATGGCGCTGACTGCGTCCACGACTCCGTGCGTGCCGGAGCAACAGGAAAGGGCGAGGAGACCGGCAATATCAAACAGGGCGTAGGAGAAGGTAAATCGTTCCAAAGAAGGACGTCGGAGGCCTGTGCCCTGGTTTGTGGCCGTGTCTGTACTGGATGTGAAGCTGCAGCAGAGCGTGTCCCCAGCGTCGCCAGCAGCCCTGCCTGCAGCCGGCAGAGCCCTGCCTGGCTCCCACAGCCCTGCCTGAGCAGTAATCCCTCCTTTCGGCAGCCCTTCCTCGGGAAAACACGCAGTTCTGCTCCGTCCTGCCTTCGATAGCCGAGGAATGGGAATTTCCCCAGTGTCGTGGTGCATCCATGCCACAGCTGGGGTGCAGCTTCTTCTGCAGCGCGGCCTCTGAGGTCCTGGGCGGGCTCTGTGCTGGTGCCCGGCTCTTCTAATTAAAAAGCAAGGAGACCTGCCACATAGGGAGACAGTCTCACACGGGAACAGGAGAAGCACAGGTATGTTTGGGGTGGTTGTGAGGCTGTGGAGGACTAAGTTCAGCTGGAAGGAGGAGGGCGGAGGGTTCGGACTTGTTAGTCCGCATGTGGCCAGCTGAAATGTTCCTTTCTTCTGATCACCCTTCATCCTGTCTTTGATCTGAGCCGTACTTTTTCCTGGAAGGCTTCCAAAATTCTTGGTGGAGCTAGGAAGCTCCCTTATTTTTTTCCCCCTATGCAGGCCACATCCCTCAAATTTAAGAAAGACGCTGCGGTGATGAGGTGGGACTGTTGTGTATAAAGTCATTTCTGGATAAACACGTTTGACTTCTTCAGGCGTTCTTGATCTCTGTTCCTAGAACAAGCACAGAACAGGTGACGGTAGGACAGGCTCCCGCGTTGATCTAACAGTTTGACTTAGTGCAGCGTGGAAAATCAGCCCCATAAAGGGTTCCAGCTGTGGTTTGGGTACAGATGTCCAATAAATTGAGAACTTTTGGTGACCCTCATTTCTGGACTGCCATGTCAGACAGATTCACATGCCAGAAGCGCGCTGGGAAGCAAAGACGGGGTTGGGAACGACGCCAGGAGCCGAGATGCATTTGTACAGCTTTGGAGCAGCAGCTTGGCCACCTCTGGCCTCGGCAGCAGGGTGATGGAGAGGACCCCGGGGTAGCTAGCTAGATAGCGATGTTGCTTTTTAAAAGGACAACAAAAAAAGCATTGCACCCTGCTCCTGCTTAGGAGGGTCGGAAGCAAAAGAGAAAAGGTTTATTTCTCTAGAGGTGAACAGTCACTTGTTCCTACAGCAGTAGAAGCCTGACACTAGATAAGTAGCTGTGATTCATAAAAAACTAATTTATAATTTGCCAGAATATAATCCTATTTGATCAGTGTTATTCAGTTCATCGTTCTTTTAAAATTCAGTGCACTTAACTGTTCTACGAGGGTTTATGAATGTTTAAAAATTGCTTTGTGGTCCCTAAAGTAATTTGACAAGTCTGACAGCTATTGATTAAAAACCTGAAATTATTCAGACTGTAGGATGACTTGGGGGATTAGATAGAAAGTTTTTTCAAATGCGAAAGGAAATAAGATGTTGGAAAGTAAATATGTTCTTGAATATTTTTGAAAAATCCATTACAACTGTGAAATTAAATTGAAATGAGATACTTGGTGTGGAGATGAAGGAACTAAATGCTGGCTTTACTGTTTAGGCGTGGGGTAGAGCTCAGCACTCTGGGTCCAACAGATGTTTCCCTGGAAGAGGCTGGTGACGGGGCTCTGGCCAGGATCCCACCGCGGGGGATCCCCTCTGGCTCTGCAGCCGCAGCCTCCTGGGTTGTCCTGATTTGGGCTCCGCGTGCAAGCGCTGCCGCGGTGGTTGGAAGCAGCCGTGATGCTGGATACCTCTGTCTCAACTTGTCCTTCTTCACCAGACCTCCAGGAAGGATATCCAGGGACTGGCTACCCCTCCGGTTACACGCCAAAGGGACCGTCCTAGGAAATCCCTAGACCAGCCAGGCCATTTTCCGTATCCCCAGAAGGGATCTCTCAGTTGCGCAGATCCAGCCCTGTTCTGTTGCAGACGGCCCCGTTTTAGAATATCCTTCAGAAACATATTCTCTCCATCTTAACATCGTGGCAGTTTTCTCCCTCCCGGAATCTCAGATTTGACTTCTCTCCTGGGTAAAAGCCCTCTTCTGATTTTCAAGTCTGAGTCTATTCCTGGCCAGGTTTTAGCCACTTGTTTCACCAGAGCTGCCCTGTAGCTTCAATAGCTCTTGTCTTTCTCACGTACTTACTCTGAGCTACACATAGTGCTGAGCAGCCGTGGCTCGTCTCTGGTGATTCTCGGGTTCACCAGGATCGGTGCAAACCACATGTTCAAGAGCCGTGGTTAGGGGAGCCTGCAAGGTGCGACACGGAGCTTGTCTGTGGTGTCACCAGACCGTGCAGGGTATTTAAAACCCTTGTGCTATATATGGCCCTCAGTTATATTTCAGTGACAATGCGAAGTTTTAAAAAGATAAGTGGAAATAAAGGAGACTTACAGAGTTAGTTACTGCCAGAAAATACTGGGCACCGCCACGCAGTTGTGGTTCTGCAGCAGACAGGGATTATCCATAAACCCTGTACCCCCAAAGTGAAGGACAGGAATAAAGCCGACCCCAGGCGCACTTTGAACTTGGCTACCTCTGATCAATTAGTTTTTTCCTTCCTTGAGCCTGATTTAGTACTTATGCTCAGAATGAAGGATTTAAGTTAGGAAACTGCTGAGAAATTGAAGGACAGCTCTCATCCCCTCTTTCTCCTCTTATCCCTTTCCCTGCACGTACACACTCGGGTGGGAGAGGGCTTGACGAGGCTGCTGAAAAATCAGCCTCTGCAGGACCGTTCCCAAATTTCTCCTCATCCCCCCTGCCACTGCACCACTTCCCAGGTGGATTTTCGTTCCTGCCAGGCTCGAGATGTCCGTGGGGCGAACTGGCCGTAGGTGTTGGGGCGCCGTGAAAGGTGATTCCGCATTTCTGTGGGAAGCAGGAAGGTTTCTGTGCAGCTGGGGAGTTTCTTTCATCCGTTCATTTCTTTTTTTCCTCTGCTTCTTCACTATTTGGTGATCACCGTGGAAGTGGTTTGGTTTAGAAGGAGCATAGCTGGGAATATTGAATCTACTTGTGTCCTGAAAAGTCCTCCCACCACTACTTTCCTAATGCGATGGCTGCGCTGGGTGCTGCCGCGTCCCAAGAAGGGCTCAAGGATTTAGCGGGAAGAGTGGTTTTAGACGTGTAATCAGAACTAAAAAAAATAGTCAGGAATGATTCTGCTGATCCCTTAATTAGAATTCTTTAACCCACTTTTTGGAGGAGAAACACTTGTTTAGAGTAATGAGAGAGTATGTTTTGATTGAAGGAGGTGCAATAACCTGCCCTGAATGTGCTCTGCTGCATTGTACCGAATTAACTTATTTCTCTATATTTGTTCATATTCAAAGCATAAATAATTTAGCGTTTTGTCTCTCTCTGTGAATGTGAGAAGCATGCTTGCTGATCTCGGATCAGATGGAGCAGTGATGTTTATTACTCTGATGTTGGGGAATGATTGTTGCATATTTAATATCACCATAAATAAAAATCCTGTAGCTCTGTTCCCACTTGTGGGATCGGTGTGCGTCTCTCTCCGAACGCGTCTGATCTGCAGGACTCAAAGCTCTTGTGGGATGAAAGCAGAGGCTTTGCTTGCTGGCGATGACACAGGGCATGAGTGGAAAATGCGTTTTCCAGCGTGCCCTACCAGGACTATGCCCACCAGCACCTTCCCCAGCGCTCTCAGCTCCAACCTGCTCGAGCAAAATCATGTATCTCGCGCAGAAATACTCGGAGACTTGCACCGTGCGACAAATCAAATACCAGAAGAAGTAAACCAAACCTCATTAAAATAAAGTGGCTGGATGATAAGGCGAATGTTTAACATACCTTTGAAAAGCAGTACTTCTTTCCTTCATTTTATCTTACAAATGCCTTTTAAAACTCCCTGAAAGTATTTCATAGTAATTGCCGAAGTAGCTGGAGTTCTTAGCATTCTTACAATGGGCATTGAACAGCTCTGATTTTAGTAGGTTTATTTCAAATTGCAGAGAAAATGCCGTGCAGTGGGTGAGTGTCTGGGCCGTGCCTATTATTCCTATTTAAATTTAAAATTTCTTCCAAGTGTGGCACAGCTATTACAGCTCTGCAGTAAGGGGCCCAAGCGTTCAGCCGCACAGGAGCAGTTTCTCAGTGTTTGGTCCGTTCTCTGCTGTGCAGATGTGCAGGATTTTGCTGGGGCGCCTCGCTGAACTCTGGCTTGTCACCCAGCGCCGTTTCCCATTTTCTCTTCTAAAACTTCCTGGCGTGGAGAGAGATTCTTGTACATTTTATCGAAGACACTTGCCAGAATAAAAGGAGCGAGGCGCTGCTCGGCAGTAGTGAAAAGCAAGAGAGAAAGAGCGGGCTTTGTCCATGAGCCATGTGCAAGCCAAGGCAGCCCTGCTAGGTCACATTCTTGTTCTCTCAGTCTTGGCATGGTTCGCCTCTTTTTAATGGAGTCCAGTGTTCCCAAACTTGTTTTAGTGTTTGCAGCAAGCTGGGATGGTCTCCGAGAAACAGTTTGTCTGGATCTGATTTAGAGCAAGGCAGCGTCATCGAGTTGGAAGCGAGAGAGGCTCCGCGGGGCTGCCCAGCCCCGC
>NW_009694150.1:32687-42755 GCF_000703405.1 Apaloderma vittatum
GGGTGGACGTTGCTCCCAGCCGCGCTCGGCAGGCTGAGGTCTCTGAGCAGATCCACGTCGGTGCCTCCAGGTGGGATGGGCACATCCCAGTTAGTCCCCAGCACCATCTCTTCCTACTTCAAATTTGTTCCTCTTGCACCGTCTCACCTCGTAACGTAGTCACAGCCCAAACACGGCGTCACTGGGGTAGGAGAACCGCGCGGAGGAGAAAAGCCCTCCTGCCCAGCCCTGAGGAGAAGCTCCACTGAAGGCACCAATACTGGTCAGTGCTAAACACATGTGGAGCAGAAACGGTTCAGCCCCCTTCCTTTACTGGAATGCGGCCACTTTGCTTGTTTGGTATTCTAAAAGCAGAGTTAATAACTATTTTTGTCTCTATTCTCATTTCTCACGTACATATAAAGTCTCTGTTGATGTTTAGCTTGACAAGCCAGGCTGCAGTTACGATGCCAAAAATCTCAAAACTGTCATGGAGTGAGACAAGGATAAAGGATAAAAAACAACTTAGATAAAAGGGCTATGGACTCAGAAATGCAGCATGTGGCACACTTCCCAATCCTCGGAGAGACTTATTAATTTACATCATGGAATTCTTTATGGTGCACAACTCAAGTGGCTTTCTGGCTCCACTTGGGATCTCACTGGGTTTGCGAAGAAGCTGCTTTCACAGTTCTACAGGCAAAGGCATTTGAAAGCATTTTTGTTCCTTAAAGTGTATAAGGTAATAAAGTGTTTAAAGGGTAGCGTAAGGGAAGCCGCATGTCGAAGGCCGGCCAAGACTGTACTCAGAAATCGCACATCACCGTAACGCGGGGGGGTTTATTGCCTTTTTCCAAACGAGTTTGGAAACTCTTCTTCAGACTGAGGTTTAACATTCAGGTCTTTGCTGCTTCCTTGGTGCTTTCTGTCTGAACAGGAGCACGATCTGGGCAGGCACTCTGCGGTGCTGCAGCACAGCCGGGCACTGGAGCAAGCGTTTGGGTTTCCTCCTCGAGTTTCCTTCCAGCTCTGTTTTCTTTTAGTCAAGACAATTGCGTTGGCTGTTATTAAAATAAAAACAGAAGGGGAATAGAAGGATTCATCTTCCCAAGCCGCCTTGCTAAAGAGTGTTATTAATTCAACATTGGCAGGACTGGGTCTGCTGAGGAAAAGGTGCTTTGTCCAAGGGACTGGACTGCTCAAAATGTCCTTTTTCACCCATCGGAGTGGGGGTGAAACACACCCCTGCGGGAAGCCTGGGCTGCTGCTGCCAGCCCGAACTAAAACTGTCTTGCCCAGGGACTGGGGTAACACTTCCCACCAGCTCTGATCTCTTCATAAAAAACCCAAACCAAACAACAAAGAAAAACTCACACAAAAATATCTAAGTTATTATCCCATCATTTGTAAACGTGGATGTGTGCGTTGCGGACACTTCAGAGAGAAGGTGCTTGGCAGCTTTTCCCAAGCTGTGCGTGTGCTGCACAGCAGCTGCTGGTGCGGCTGGTTTGGGCAGACACGTGTAGGATGGAGCACTTAACCCATCGCTCCGCATCGGGGGCAGCCGACCGCCGTCATCAGCCACCCAGCTCCTCATCACTTGGGCATTTCCCAAGCGGCCAGAGAAGCAGTGAGGGGATCAGGGAACGTTTTCTGTCACTTGGGAATCATTTTGTTTTCTCGGAACTCTGCACTGTATCAGTACTGCCGCTGTCCCACCCCTCCGATGCTGTACGAGCCCAGCAATTTGTTGTCCTCGTGCTCTGTAAATGAGATATGACCAGAGGTTATGGAGTGACTTAGTCACAGAACGTGCTCAGTTACTCATCAACAGCTACGGCCCGTTTGTGTAATTCCTGTTGACAAGCTGATGGTTTCCTAATGGAAGGACAGCCCTGACCGCACCGGCATGCGCACAACCTCCGAGCCAGGGCCTGGACTCCATCAGGCTCCACGTGACCACCCCGGCCAGACCGTCCCCGAGCGCACGCGTGTGTCCGGGCTGGGGCAGCCAGCTGTGCTGCTCTGGAAGATGAAGTCAGCGAGCTACAAATACAGCACAGAGAGGACCAAATACAGGGCAGAGAGGACCAGTACAAGGCGGGGGGGAGGGCTGATAATAGGAGATGGAGCTTTCTGCCTCACTGTTTGGAGCCGATATGCACTGAGATGGCTTTTGAGGAGCACTGGGGAAGTGGCACGGTGTGGGTCCCCAAAGGCTGTTTCCCCTCGCAGCCACCCCAGCCCCTGGGCAGGGAACACACATCCAGGGCTGGTAGTGGGGCTCCTGGGCAGGGAGGTGGCACAGCTCATGCTGAAAAGAGCTCCCCTGTCTCCTGAACTGGTTTGGGAGCTGAATCACCAGCGTCCGGCCGTGCCTGCGTGTCCCAAAATGCCACAGAGCCGTCGGGCCGTGGGTGGGCGTGGAGCCTGTCCTGGAAAGGGGAAACAGTACAATTCAGGGCCACACAGCACGTCCTTTTTTTAACAGCTCCAGTTGGCTTCTGAAGCTGTTTTAAGGCTGCTTGTGCAGGACCGGTGACCGCGGTGGCTCACAGCTCTCCGTGTGATGGCAAGTGCAAAGCAGCTGGGACTGGTTGGGCTGGGCTGGACTTTGCTTCCTGGTATTGACAGCCCTGTTGCTCATTTGGGAACTAACCTGCTGCTTTCGGTTCTGATCCGCTGATACATAAAGCCATCCAGCCCCTCGCCTGCGAGGCCGGCAAGGAGAAGAGCTGGCACAGCCGGGAGCTGGCTCCTGCCGCCGGAGCGAGGTGAGTCCCTGTCTCCCTCATGGGCCAGCACCAGGTCAGCGCCCGCTGGGTGCCCCCCCAGGCTCACCCCCCCCTGCTCTCCTCACTTCCATCCTTCCTCGGGTGCTGGCTACCATGTCGGGGAGTTCAGGGTGGGCTCCGGTACCCTCTGCCCTGCCCCACGCTGGGGATGCTGCAGGACCCACCTTCTTCTCGGGCAGCACTGCGTTTCCAGTAGCTTGGGGGTTTTTTTCAAGCCCTCCCCTTGCGTTCCCATCTGATTGAGCCTTTGGTGGGAAAAGCGGGGTAGGGAATGAGGAGAGGAGGAGGTGGGGGCCTGGGAACAGGGCACAGGGAGGGCAGTGGATGTTGGGGAGGAATGCGCAGGGCTGGACCCGAGTTCAGCCTCGTGCTTCGGGCCATTCTGGCTTAACCCTGCCCTAGTGCCGTTCAGTCCTTAGTCGTCGTCTCTGGAGAAGCTCTCTGGGGTCTGGCGTGTGTGGTTGGCGCCGAGCGAGGGGCTGCTGGCAGCTCGGGCGCAGCTCAGCTCCCTGGGGCCAGCGTGGCTGATCGTTCTATTCCCTTCAAACTACAAATCTGCCAGCTGCCTCCCCAGGTGGAGCAGGTTCTGATTTACCGATTTGCAGCTGCTGGGACCGGAGTCAATCACTCCGCTAACAGGCGGCTGATGGGAGCGCGGCACCTTCGGCACCTTCGCAACCCTGAACTGGGTGAACTTCCCCGGCGTGCCAGAGACGTCGCCCTGGAGGGGTGGGGACTTTGTGGCCCATCACACTCTGACTTTTCTCTTTGCCTCATTGGATCCGTCGTCAAAGAAGGCACAGAGCCCTTCACACACCCCTCCGAAACAGAGTCCGGTTTTAGCCGGGAGCGTGTAAATCCAGGGCAGCCTGATCAGCTCAGGAGCAGACTGCAATTTTGTTAATGAGAACATACGCTGGCCCCGTGTATTCCCGGGGATTTGACCTAAGCTTAGCATCTGTCAGGATAAGGAAAAGTGGTTTAGTGGCACTGGCACAGCGGCAGTTCCGAGGGTGGGGAGTGGGGCAGAGAGGGTTGCTGGCTTTTCCCTCTTGAGGAACAGTTTCATGTTCCAGCAAAGGAAGAAAAATGTTTGTGGGAACCAGTGTGTTAAGAAATTAAATGCAAGAACAAAATCTAAACCCTAACTTTGCAGATCAAAATGTTTTGAATTTTCTCAGAAGGAGGGAAGGTAAGAACATTTGGTTTCTGCTCTGCAGATTTAACTCTTCAGAGTTGGGGGACCCCAAAGCAAAGCCAGTGACAGTGCGTGGGAAAGGCAGGAGGCAGGGCTGTGTGTGAGGAGGGGAACCCAGGCTAGATCTGCAGAGGATGTGTCCATGCCACTACATTTATTTTAACTCAATCTGGTTACATCAGCTGAGGCTCTTAGTGCTGCACAACAAAATGGTTTTAACTCTTCTTGTGCTCAGTACAGCCTAATGGCCTAAAATGTAGGTTTGCACATTAATAATGGAGTCAAACTGCAGTAGAGGCAGGCACACTTCTGCTTCAGAGGAGTTAACCGAGGCCAAGCCAGGTCGTGGGGAGCTGTGTGGTGACCCCAAATACCTGCTGCAAAGCAAAACTCTCCCAGATTCTGTCCCCGTAAAAATTCTGCCCTACACAACTATCAGCATAAAATACAGCCATTTTTGCAGTGAAGATGAACCGGAGTTTCATTTGGTTAATAACTGAGGCAAGTTAATCCTGTTCAGGCCAGGATCCAACCAGTTCCAGTGCATCTGTGTCAGTGCTTTGCATCTGCCTAACTAGACTGATGTGAAGTAACTCGTTCACAAAAGGAAATTGTTCCTCCTGTGCAGCTCCTGTGAACCAGGGCTCAGACCCGTGGCTGATGGAGCCCAGGGGAGGCTGCAGGTCTGCAGCGACCTGGGGGAGCGCTCGGCAGCAAAGCCGACATGCTGCTCCTCGTCTTCTTTTCAGTAATAGGTTTTTCAGCCCGGTTGAGAGACTTTGTACTTCTGAGGTCTGTTTGAGATTTGCTAAGCTCATCGCCACCACGGCCGGCTTTGTGGCAAGTACGGCGAGGCACGTCTGTAAGAGCACATTCACATTCACAAACACCTTCCGAGGCCAAATACGCGCGCTGTGCCTTTGATAAGAGCCTGTCCCTCCCTTCCCTGGAGAGTGCCATCCCCGCTGCTTTTTGAAATCACAACCCACGACTGCCATTTAAAGTAGAACAGCCTGTGTTTGCACCTTTGGGAAGCCACATCCTATCCTCAGTCCTGTGTAACCATAACTCACTATTAACCGGACCCCAGCAGCTTTCACTGATCTAACAGCCTATGCCCACAGCTGGGAAACTGAGGCACAGAAAGGCAGAGCGACCACACCAACCCTGTGTAACGACGACAAAGCCTTTTTTTTTTCAGGCTGTACTTCCTCTAGATATCACTGTGATGCTTTATCAGCCCTTGCTATACAAAGATTTAGACGAAATCATTTCTATTCTGTTGAAGTAATTTTCAGAGATTAATTTTTTAGGGTATTAGCATTGATTCCGGAGTGCACGTGCCCCCCTCCTCCTGCCAGCAGTCTGCACCCAGGGAGAGCTGCATTGTCTGAGTTGGAGGAAAGCTCACTTGCCCTAATTTATTGAAAAAATTAATTTTAGGTTTAAAATGGGGCTGTCATTTATGAACCCAGTTCAATCTGTTCTTCAGTCCTGAGTCTTCAGTCTGACCTCTTCCATATCTTAAATCCTCTGGGCTCTACACTGTGTTCATTAGTTAGACGTTCAGAAGGGAGCAGCAGGTGTGGGTTGTGGATAAGAACTGCGTGCAAGCTGGGCTCTGTGCTTATCCACGTACCCCTAGCAGGCTGCAGCTGTAATTTAATTTAGGGCAGTGCCAGGGTTTGGAGTTTTTAATGGTTTGTAAGTTTCAATAACAATTTTTACGTCACCTGTGGAAGGAGCTGCCCCGGCACTGCATGAAGTATGCAGTAACGATACTTGCACTTTAAAAAAGGAGCTGGAGAAGTGATGCAGTGCACTCCAGTATTGCAAAGTTTAATTCCTGAACAGGGAGTCACGGATGTTAAGAGACAGCCTGGCCAGAGAGGGCTGAGGGTCCCGGCGGGTCCAGGGGCTGACCCGGGCTCGGTCCTGAGCTGTAGCTCGTGCTGCTCAGGGCAAGGGATCGCCCCTGGAAACAGGTTTTCAGTGTGAGTCAGAAAAGAGATACGGAGACATTGGTCAAAACCAGTGAGGTGATCTTTAAAAATACCTTTTCTTTCCCTGCCTGTTTGCTGGGGGGTAGATGGGGCTGCAGTCAGGATTTGCAAGTTTTCCAGTGCCCATCGCTTTTCCTGAGCCCCCGTGCCGTGAGGCATCGCTGCACGGCTTCCGCAGACAGACACGTCTGGATTTGGGGATGTTTTTAGTTCGTGGAGGTGCTGTTCCTGTGTCAGTACTACTGATTTCTGTTGGCAGCTGGCTGTGAAGCGCACCCCGCAAGGGAAAGCCCCGGGCTGCCGGGAGAAGGGGGCTTGTAGCCACCTCCAGCGTCTGTGCCCGTGGGACAAGCCCAGGGACGGTGCTAACGGGCTGGGTCTGCCGGGAGCAGTCCTTAGTGCTTTCTCATTTCCCTGCCCCTTCTCAGCGTACGCTCAGATGCTGTGTCTGAGAGTGCAGAAATATTCTCTGTCGTCCCAAGGGCTTCTATCTCCTAAAATGTGCTGGAGGCAGAGGAGAACAGGGGATGGATAGTGTGTGTGCTCCCTGGGATGGACTGCCTGCCCTTACAGCCTGGAAAGCCATAGAAAAATCACCAACTGCATCGACGGGAATCTCTCATTCCATTTGAAAAGAAGGTTCCCATGAGAAGGATGTGCTTTATATCCCTAAAACTCACTAAAATCTATCTGGCTAGAAGGCAGAGAGCAATTGGAAGAAATTAGCTCTGTATCCTGGTGCCATCTCCAGATAAAATACACACAATCAAAACAAACTTCAAAATGCTTTGAGCTTTTCTTCTTCTTTTTTTTTTTTCCTAAAAAAGGAAGAGTTCAGCAGCAGCAAAAGAACATGGTCCTAACTTTATTCTGATTATAAACTTTCCATTGATTGGATGTTGTTATTTAAGAGCATCATTTTGTTTAAGAACATCATTCAGTCTCTGAAGTCAGCTATTACCTATCAAACTGAAGCCATTATATATGCCAATATTGTTAGACAGATGGAAAAATCAAAATAAAAGGTAGTTTAGATGCTAAAATGTGTATTTGTCGGGCTCAAAGCCATATGCCGTTGGTATCCCTGTGTAGTTTAGATTTGAAATTCAAAACTTGACTCCTGCAAATGCTTCTTGGCTCAAATTGTGTTGAATGTTAAGTAGCGTCTCTGAAGCGAGACTAATAGCACAAAATGATATTGAATGTTTGTGGGAATGGGACCTCACAAAAAGGTTTATAAAAATCTGCTGCTAATAACAGTGTTACGTTTTAAATAAAACCTTCCGAAAAGATGAGTGGCATCTCAGTAAAGAAAGGGTTCCTGTGGATCGGGATTACATTCCTAGAGGAAATTCTAATGCTTGTTCAGGAGAGCAGAAAAGTGAAGCTAATTACAAACAGAAAGAGAAATTGGCCGGTCCAGATCCACTGTCTAGCCACTATGAAATATGGCGTAAAAGGCAGCATTAGTCAGAGGTTAAATATTCTTTCAGTGCAAATACTGTTTGATATGGTGCCTGATTTTTCAGGCCTGCTAGAGATGTCAGCTCTGCGACATTGCCACAGCTCGGCTTTTGCGAACGTTGAGCACGTTTTAATCAAGCAGGTGAAGAAATCTCTCAATAATCTCTTAGTTTAATCTGGCTGTTGTTTCCTCAGTCTGCCTGGGTATTTTTTTGTGCCCTTCAGCCTCGGATTACCTTTTTGCTGAACTGAAGGACAAAATGAGTAAACACAACCGCAGTCAGGGTTTGCGGGCTCTTGAGCTGTCGTTCTCCACCATGTGAGTAAGTGGTTTGGTAGAGGAACGCTGGGAGTCCGGAGAGTCAATTTAATGCTGTCTGCAGTGAAATGTGTACGTTGCTTGACCGTGTCGTAGGCTGTAGCACATCCGTTGAGGAGTTCTTCAGAAGAGCCCTCCAATCGCACTTGAGCAGCAACCCAGCAACAGCCAGCCCATTGTGTGATTAAATGGCTTTTAATGTTAATTATGCTGAATTACGGGACTGTCCAAGCTTTCTTAAATAAGTGCTTTTTAGGACAGCGACAGGCATTTTGATTTTAACTCTAAATTTTGAATAAATCTGTGTCATCCCGGTCCCTTCCACATCTTGACTCGTCAAGGTTATGGGGGAATTCATTTTTCTCTTGGTGATGGACAACATAAAGCACTGTCTTCACAGTCAATAAAACGTGAGAGGTGCCTGGGTTTAATAGCTCAAAAAGGTAAACACAGCAGGAGTTTGGAAAGGTCACTGCCCAGAGGGCTGGAGGCAAAGCCGTGTCTGACCACCCTCCCCTGCTCAGCTGGGGAAACAGAATAAGCCAGGGCTGGCTGGGACCAAAGGACAAAAAGTGACCCAAGAAAAGAGGACTACAAATAATACAAATAATAATCGCTGAGCCTAACTGTGGCTGTGACCACGTTGTGTGTTTGCGTATCAGCCTCCAAACAGGCGGCCTATGGGGAGAACAAAAGTCTGCAGGGAACCACCACCCCGTGCAGCTGAGGAATGAGGTACGAGTTTGCTTTGAGCAATCTGGGATAAACCCTGGCTTGGAATAAAATTAGATGGGACTTGGACATACAGACTTCTTTTGGTGGTAGTAATGCTCCCTGCAGCAGTATTGAAATATGGAGTCAACCGCGGTTTCTTCACTGCCTGGGACTCCCTGGGAAGGGGGAAAGAGCATCTCAGGACACCGAGGCCCTGGTCTACAAAGATTTAGCTTCGGTACCTCCTGCGCTGCACAGCGATTTTCAGTCCAGAGGCCACGGAGAGAGAAGGAGGGGAAGATGAACGACCTGTGCGTTACAGACCTGCAGTCCCAAGAAGTTGGCGTGCTTTAGGCACCAACCTGAGTACGGCGTGATTGATGGGGCAGGGGCATGGCAGCACGTTACTTCTGGGAAACACATTTGTCGGGTGCAGGGGTGGGAGTGTGGAGGGTGAACGTGCAGCAGGACAGCACCACAGAGCACTCGGGGCTCTAAATTCATACCTTACTTCATCTCCCGATGCCTGGCTCGTGTGCCAGCCCTGCACAGACCAACCATCTGGAATTTCAGGTTTGGGACAGTGGAAATTGAACGGGGCAGTTCCTAGGAAGCAAAGCCCTTCCACTGGGTTTTGCTGGTCGTCTTCTTTGTCATCTGGTCGCAGCGCTGGAGCTGTGCTGGGTCCTTACGTCAGCTGGAGCTGCCACAGCTCCCAAGATATCTGGCTTCCTGCTGGAGCACAGGCCAAAAGCACATGCTTCTCCGGTTCTGTACTTCCTTCCAGATTGTCCTAATAATGCGTCCGAATGTGCGGCAGAAAACATTCCAGGGCTGGGCTGCAGAGAGAACCTGGGTTCTCTCTCTTCCTCCTGCCTTCGGTCTGCTCCGTTCTCCACCCACTGCAGGTACGACGGCTCGTTCCAAAGTTCAGGTTCTGCGTCTTCGTGCCTTGCCAGAAAGATAAAAAGGTTGGTAAAACTGTAACTTGACCTTAGCGTTTCATTACAGGGAGGGAGATAAGGTGCTAAAAGGAAACAGAGCAAGCAAAGCACCGATGGCAGTGGGAGAGGAGACCCCACAAGGCAAGGGCTCCCCTTTGAGGACCCAAGTGATTTATTCGGGAGCTGCTGGTGAGCCCGGCTCGCCGGCGGGGAGGGCTGTGGATTGCTGACCGGGATTTCAGTCTGACGTGCACCATATTTTTGCTCTGCCGCACAAAGGACCCCTGTGCTGCTGCTGCTGCAGATTTGAGGACAAAAAGATTGACTGAAGCTGCCTGTTATTATTTTTGGCTACTCCAGCAATGTATCAAAAACCTGACACTGGGTTGATGCTGCTGCCCTACTTTATAGAAGCCCTGAAAAGCAGATCGAGGACAGCGAGCTTGTCTCTCTGCATGGCATCTGCCAGCAAAGGGTGAGAAAACTTCAAACCGCTGGCGGGGGAAACGGGGGGAGGCTAAAATGAGGCAAAATGCGCTAAACCCAGAGCGCTGTTTGCAGACTGCAAGGGGAAAGGGGGTCTGCCTGTGCTCTGCCAAGGAGGTGAGGTGGGAAGCGCGCTGGCTGGGGCGCTGCGCTGCCAGCACGGCCG
>NW_009694151.1:0-1306 GCF_000703405.1 Apaloderma vittatum
ACAGATAACGTCAGAGCTTATTTAAATATGATGGATAACTCAGCACTGTGTCACTGAGCTCTCGAATAACTAGCACAGGAAGCAGAAGCAGTCAAAGGGAAAATTTCCAGGTAGTTGCCTGCTCTATGGATAATTTCCAAAGCAAATAGTCAAGTCAGTTGCCTTAAATCCTTTCGCAACTGATCCACAACAGCTCTCTTATTTATAGTTACTGACCGATGAAAATATGACCATCACCCTTAAAAATGTTACCTTTAAAACCAACTTATAGTAGCAATGAAGAACCTGAGCTGTTTACAGTTCTCATGAATGAGTTATCAGTGTATTTTTACTTCTTTGAAGCCATGACAAGGTTCTCTATCATCAAGTTATCATCAAGGAAACAATACCAGTGACACCTTGGATTCACAGGAATTCAGGAAAACCTCCTACTGACTTCAATACCTGCACCAGATTTTGACCACCAGCCTTGGATCCCCAACATCTGTCTCACAAAATACATCATCCTCACTCCCTCCTAGACAGAGCACTAAACTGGAGCACTGTTTTCCTTTCGGACATGTGAAGGGGGCTGCTCGATGATTTTGGAAGTGAATGGTGCTTGGGAAGCACAGCGTGGCAGCTTGAATTCCTGTGGCACGTAACAGACAGGGGATGAGCTCACAGAGGGACGAGGCAGCCTTACAAAGTGTTCATGGATCTACCATCACAACATTATTGCCCCACAACCTCAGCACAGGCCAAGAGCCCAACGCCTGCAATGCTGCTGCTGTTCACTGCCGCTGGTGGATCTGCTGGTCATTGCCTGTGGTTACTTGCTGCACCTCCTGAGTGAGACCTCACTGACCCGATCTCCTCCCAGTGCCAGCTCACAGCACCAGTAAAAGTGCTGGTCTTCTCATTTAGCAGAAAGAAATACAGATCTGCCCTCTTTTCCAGCTCTTCTAAGAGTTATGGGCATCTACAGGGAGGTAAAACAAGGGAGCCTGAGTGTGCGGATCCTGCATATGGGCAAGTTCATCAAGAACGTGTCCCTGCTAGCAGCAGAACCAGCTATTCCCTCTGCTGCATCCTTGAAGAGAGCAGTGCCGGCAGATCATGTGAGTGTCACCACTGGAAAGAATGGGTGAGGGGATACTGGAGTGATGGGAAAGTCTTTCTTGACTGGTGTGAACCAGGCCAGCAGCTTCACCCAGCGGCTCTCCCCACTGAGCAGAGAGCAGAACCATGTGCGCACAACCTCACTGTACCCCTGCCCCACGCCAACCAGAGGACGCTGCCCAGGGCCCCAGGAAGGTGATGTTTT
>NW_009694152.1:0-5085 GCF_000703405.1 Apaloderma vittatum
GCACCGAGCGCATCGGGCAGGGACAAGAAGGAAGAGGGACCCAAATGCCGGCGCTGGCAGCAAGCGTCCTCCCGAGAAGGGAGCTGCCGGCCCTGCTCCGGCCCGCTCTGCATCCCTCAGCGCCGCAGGCCGAGGTGCACACTCGAGAGCAGGGCAGGGGAGCCCCTCTGCCAGTAGCATGAACACCTTCCTCGGCACTCCGCGATGCAATCTCCCATAGACCCGGTACTCAAAGGGAAAAGCAGCGTTTCTTGAAGAGAGATAATGGTCCACCTGACAAGTTCCCGAAGGAGTACATGGTACAGTCACTTGTGTGAGCACCAAACTGCAATCAAAGACTCAAAAAGCATTTTTGGATTCTATATTCCCACAACAAACTGTTGACTTTTTCCCTTTTCCAAATAACTTTCTCTATAGTTGGTAGTACTGTATTGCCAGCTCAAGTCCTAGGACTATAAACATAAACCCCCCATTCCTTCAGAATCACTTTGTTATAAGAAACTGGAGAGAACAAAATCCCTCAAACGAAGAGAATTCTCATAGAGTACAATTTTCTGTCACTGTCTCATTACAAAAGACAATCCCTCATACAAAGGAAGCTTAGAGGATACGCTCACCTCGCTGAAGAAGTGAGGGATGTTTCCTCCCATCTCCTCTTCCCGACAGCACTGGGACCTGCTCAGATCTGTAAACACACACAGATGTATAGGTATTATCTTACTTCATTTCGGTGCTAGTATTGTTAACAGCAACTCTGTATGCCATCTGCTGGAAGAAACCTCTGAGCCAACATGCTGTCCCAACACACCTGACGGCACTCCGGTGGCAGCCCAAAGCAGCAGCATTTTCTGAGATGAACCTCTGCCCTTTTAATGCACCAACTTGCAGCACAGACCCACAGCACACACAGAAAGTCAGGGTCAGGGTGCATGAAACAAAAGCAGGACAAAGTCTGTAGGAACACACAAGACTTTGGACCTACGTTCCAGGTATTTGGTAAGGGAATGGCTTCAAACTGCAGCAGGGAAGGGTTAGACTGGACATTAGGAAAAATTTTTCACAGCAAGAGCAGTCAAAGATTGGCACAGGCTGCCCAGGGAGGGGGCTGAGTCCCCATCCCTGGGGGTGTTTAAACGTCATTGAGATTGTGGTGCTGGGGGAGATGGTTTAGGGGTGAGCTTTGTAGAGTAGGACTCGATGATCCCAAGGGTCTTTTCCAACCTGAATGATTCTATGATTCTACATGCCAAAGCATATGACAGCCTAGCAGCAAGAAGTAGCTCATTTTCAAAACCTACATCTTGACTTGAACCTCTAGAGACTTTTTAGCTCCTTCCATTGCTTTCTTTTAGCTGCGCGCATCACACCACACTTACCTCATTAGTCCGGAGCAACGCTCTACGAACAGTCAGCACGCTAATCACTAATTTAAACTTTGTCCTAGGAAAAATAGTGCACAATCCTCTCTTTAGAGGGTAGGGGAAAGTGAGGAAGGGGCAGGATTTGTAATGAGACACAGAAGAATCTGAAAAGAAACACCTTCTTTCTAGCCACAGTGGCAGCTCCCATCCAAGACTAGAACCTGATTGGTTTTAGTTAATGATAATTAAGTTTCTCTTTGACAGCGTCTTCAAATAGCTGAAAACAAGTTTCAGAATGCAGGAAGAAATGAAGCAGCTTCATATAACTCCAAAGTGGACTCAACTATCCATTGATACCACACTAGTTGGTCTGCTCTCTCTTTACAGCCCCAGGAAGACAACTCTACTGACGGCCTTGTATTGGATCACAGGAGTCAGCTAGGTTAGACCTCACGGAGCCAATGGAGAAATACACTTGCAACCAGATTTCCTTGAAATCCAAAAAAATCTCAGATTGAAGAAATCGCTACAACCAAAACTATGGAGAGGAGAAAGAAATATATCTAGAATATAAACAAGCACAGAGGGTTGAAAGCAGGACTGCTCCAGCAGCTGCCAATTCTTTTATCAAAATACAGTATAATGCAAAATGATACCCTTCACCTGTAGCCCATGTAGAGAAACACGTCTTATATATGGTTCAGCTGGGCAGACTCGTTCAGCTACAGCACAGTGACCCAGGAACTTGGCTCAGACTCTTCGGGCTCTTCCAAGATGAGCAGCCAAAACTCAGCCCACATAAAAGGCTGCTTCTGAAAACGCATTGCTCGATGCAAGAAATAAGGTAACTGCGCAGATATAGTAAACTCAGGAACCTGCTTCCTCATTCTGTCTGCAAGGATCTAACCTTTTATTTCTCCATAAGGATGACAACTTCATCTTCATCTTTTGACAGGCCAGCACCTTTACATAAATGGACATGAAAGAAAAAAAATCCACAAACACAGCATGATCAAGCTTACTTGTATGCATCACCTAGAAATCTAGGCTCCTTAACTGTGCCTGTGGCTTTCTAGGAGTCCCCCAATTACTTCTTAAGAACTAAGCCCCCCCCCCATTACTTTCTTGGAGTACTCTGCGCCGCTTCCTGACAGCGCCCCCACTGCTGTGTACGACTGCAGCTCCCCACAAGTCCCGGGTTTCCAGAAAAACCTCCAACACTACCTTTCTAGGATTTTCCTGTTTTGTAGGAATCCCCCCGCCCCTCCAAATCCCTCTGGGTTTCCAGGAATTCCTCGAGCTGCTTTCTATGACCACCAGGGCCCCTCACCCCAGCCATTTACAGGGAATCTCATTTTCTATCCAGGATTTCTCCCTTTTCTATTCTGTAATTAATATGATTTGCTTGTATAGCACCAGGAGAGGTAGAGTGATCTTTGCTATTTTTTCCCTTTATGCTATGTAAGGCCTCTAGCAAGACATGGGTCTGTGCTTCAGAAAGTGTACTGAATATCCATAAAATCATATAATACTGCAAGGTTGTTGGTAAAGTGCATTTAAGTTGTTCCAAAATTGACTCTAGTCACTTTAATGTTGTGAAATAATCACTTTCATAACTTACTTTACTACTCCACTAGAGATAGACAAGTACTATATTGGTTCCTTAATGAAAGATGCTGGAGTCCTTTGGCTTACTGATCTTGCCACGAAAGTAGAAATCTTCAGCACACAAAATTATTTCTTCAGGATGTCTATCAGGATTAAAACACAAACCAAACACAACCCAGAAACGCAGCCACCTTAATTCTCTGACGCAAACGAAAAAGGACTGGAGTTAGTGATTCGTGTAGAAGTTGAGAAGAGTCGAGTCAATGAACAGATGATCTCATGAGATTTATCCGCTATAAAATTGGAGATCCAGCTTAAGTCCTGATCTTCTAACGAATGAGAAGTCCCTACCACACACACAAAGTTATTACACTCACTTCTTCCTAGAATGATTCCTGAAAATCCAAAACTGCTGGAGGCCGCCTCCCAAAGCTCCTGTTAAAAAGCAAATAATTAAACATCACTCTTTTCCAAGATTATTTCCACAGTAACTTCATCTCTAATACGTGCATCTGCAAGTCTGGGTGAGAAAAGCAGAACTACTTATTCAACGGGAGGTTGGACGAGATGATCTCTAAGGTCCCTTCCAGCCTAGGCCATTCTATGGTTCTATGATTCTCAGCTGTTACTCCAAAACACAATATTGTTAAAACAGAAAGGAACCGGGTGTTTAACAGACTGTAACATGTTTTGACTCTAAAGTGTTGTGCAGCAGATGGAGCTACAAGTATGGTCTATGAAGAGCCACCTACATACGGGGACACACAGACATAATAAATGCACCTAACAGATCCCATCAGGTGCTTATCTTAACTTTTCTTTCTGCTGCAAAACGACACACAGAAGTTCATTTTTGTGAACTAAAGCTCACAACAAAGCAGCTCTCCAGGTTTCACATCAACAGAGACTGAAAAGAAAGAAATGTAATCAGCTCACAGTGCTCGTTCAAACGTCACATAAAAGTTCAGGTTCTTCTTTTGTCCAGTATCTGTAATTATGTCACCCGTGTCCCTCTTAAGAGTAGGTGAAGGCAGGAGAGGGATGCCTGCCATCTTCATCTGAACTGTGGGGACTGAGAAAGGACATGTGTTATTTCACCATACACCACTGACAAAAGTAAAAACCCGTTTGTTTCACACAAGATTGCTCCTGGAAGATGAGGTGTCCGCCCACTACCTCACGTCCCAATAAAAGTGTGACACTCCTTTAGCAGAAACAAGTGCACTACAGGTGTTCCGTAGGTTCCCTCCACCTCCTGGGCTCCTCTCTCCCCAAAACAATCCACCTGGCTCACCAGTTGGACTATGCCAGATAGATCCAAAAGTGCTTCCAAGTGCAGAGGAGAAAGTTAGTTTTCTACTGCAAAGTAAACACACGAATAAATTTTAATCTGACTAAAAATCCCAGAAAAAAATACCTAAAGACAAGTGTAAGAAAGGACTGCCAAAAAAAAAAAAAAAAAAAAAGAACATTACTTGGTTAACATTTTTCAAAATGTAGATACATCACCACAAGAGCATACTATTTTCCAAATCACGCTTTATTAGGAAAAAAATCCATCTTGCGTACATAAGTACAGATAACGTGCTTGAGGTGTTACTGTTTTAGGCACTAACTTGACTTCCAATCAGAACCTGGATGCTCAAAACTAAACAATTCCTCACTTTTAATTGTCTTAATAAACAACGAACCACTAAAGGTGTAAATTTGCAGGAGTTCTGAAAACATCTACCACGTATGACGTGTTTAAAGCATGATCAAAGTAAAAATTGAGAAGGTGGCATCCGTACTTCATATCCGTAAGTAGCAGCGGGCAATTCTCTGTGAGGGCGTACCTGTGGCGAGTGATACAGGCATGACGAACACATACGATTTATAAAAAGTACAAACAGATGTTTGGTTTCATTAATAACGCAGGAGAGTTCTGATCAACACATCGTACTGTAAGCCAAGAGCTAAGATATGGAAGGCCACACGTGTGTGGGTGAGACATTCTTGGTCACCTCCCTCTTCCCAGCCCCAAGTGTGTACGTTGAGGGTAGAATTCCAAACGTTTAAAGAGCGGTAACATATCACTCCACTTGGTACCTTCTCACCCTCAGCCTGGCAAGGACAG